>NW_005367911.1:1483849-1488660 GCF_000412655.1 Myotis brandtii | reverse complement strand
AGGCAGCCAATCAATGATTCTCTCTCATCTTTGATGTTTCTCTCTCTCTCCCTCTCCCTCTCTGAAATCAATAAAATATATCTATATTTAATAGCAGAGTGGCTTGAAAAGGTGTGATGTGTGGTAAATTTCAATATCTTTGCTGGGAGCCAATGAAAAAATGCTTTATTGCCGCTCATGTCTCTTTGGCATGTCATGTTCTCAGCAGTTTCTCTTTAAGGCGGCGGTTCTCAACCTGTGGGTCGTGACCCATTTGGGGGTCAAACGACCCTTTCACAGGGGTTGCCTAAGACCATCGGAAAACTATATAATTAAAAACACATATATGATTACATATTGTTTTTGTGATTAATCACTATGCTTTAATTATGTTCAATTTGTAACAATGAAAATACATCCTGCATATCAGATATTTACATGACGATTCATAACAGTAGCAAAATTACAGTTATGAAGTAGCAACGAAAATAATTTTATGGTTGGGGGTCACCACAACATAAGGAACTGTATGAAAGGGTCGCGGCGTTAGGAAGGTTGAGAACCACTGCTTTAAGGGGAATTTAGCTTCCAGACCATTCACGCTTCAGCCCCAGCAGCAGCTCTCATCCCCGGTGGAGTGTTGGCGACTCCTGGGGTGAGGGGCTTAAAAACAATTCCAATGCAAGGACACGCCCCAGGCCAAAGGTATTCGAGCTGTGGCAGATGGGAGCTGCCCAAACCCTGCAGGTGACTGAAATGTGTGCAGCCGCGGCTAAGAACCACCGGGCGAGAGTTCCAGTCCATCTGCGCAATCCGTGAGTGTTGGCGACTCCTGGGGTGAGGGGCTTAAAAACACTTCCAATGCAGGACACGCCCCAGGCCAAAGGTATGCGAGCTGTGGCAGATGGGAGCTGCCCAAACCCTGCGGGTGACTGAAATGTGTGCAGCCGCGGCTAAGAGCCACCGGGCGAGAGTTCCAGTCCATCTGCGCAATCCGCGGTCAAAGCCGGCAGCCCTTGAGGGTGGAAATGATAATCCCGTGGATGACAGTATTGGATTGAAGTCAGCACTTTTTCTTTCTGACCGTGGCTTTCACAGGCCGACAAAACTCTGAGCCTTTGCATCCAAAAGTCATTTAGTTGGAGTAAAGCTTTATGGCTGTTTGCCAACTTTCACATAGGGTGGGGGAGAGGCAATATGAGTGTTAGGGAAATGCCATGATTTCCTTCAGAGCAATGTTGGCATTATTATATTCTGAATCCCCAGCTCCTACGATGGGGCCTGCCATGGAGCAGATGCTCAAAAATGCTAAAATAATTATAGCAGCTGCTGCCGGCTGGTCACGTACTGTTACAGTCACTATCTCATTAGTCTTCAGAGCCACCATATGAGACGGTCCCCTCAGTATCTCCAGGACAGGGTGTGGTAGGCAGCATTCTAAGGTGGCCCCAAGATTTTTCCCCAGTTATGCGTTTTCTGTATTATCTTCTCTGCTTGAGTGTGGGTAGGACCTATGAATATGGATATGACTCCTGATTATGTTACATTATGGCAAAGATGAAGGAATTCTGCAGGTAATTAAGGTCTCTAATCAGTTGACTTTAGATTAATAAAGGGAACTTAGCAAAGATGAAGGAATTCTGCAGGTGTAATTAAGGTCTCTAATCAGTTGACTTTAGATTAATAAAAAGGGAACTTATCTTGGGTGGGCCTGACCTCATTAGGTGAGCCCTTTCAAAGAGGGTTGAGAAGTTATACTCAAGTCTTCCTGGCCTTTCTTTTTTTTTTTTTTTAATCCTCACCTGAGAATATGTTTTTGTTAATTTTAGAGAGAGGAAGGGAGAGAGAAAGAGAGACAGAAACATCAATGTGAGAGAGAAACATCAATCGGTTGTCCTTCTCTCCCCACGCCCCCATGTACCTTACTGGGGATTGAACCCACAACCTAGGTATGTGCCCTGATCGGGAATTAAACCCACAACCTTTCAGTGTTCGGGATGATGCTCCAACTCACCGGGCCACCCAGGCAGAGAAAGCCACTGTCAGTTCTACTGCTGCAAGTAAATGGATCCTGTCAATGACCCTGAGCCTCGGATAAGACCCTGAGCAGAGGACCCAGCTAAGTTGTGCCCAGACCCCTAACCTACAGAGAGTGAGATAAAAGCAGGTGTTGTTTTAAGCTGCTAAGTTTGTGATCACTGGACACATGGCGATAGCTCACTAACACACCCATGAGGGAGTCCTGGTACAGAGAAGCTGAAGGACTTGGCCAGGGATGAGTGTGGTTAGGACCTATGAATATGGATATGACTCCTGATTATGTTACATTTATGGCAAAGATGAAGGAATTCTGCAGGTGTAATTAAGGTCTCTAATCAGTTGACTTTAGATTAATAAAAAGGGAACTTATCTTGGGTGGGCCTGACCTCATTAGGTGAGCCCTTTCAAAGAGGGTTGAGAAGTTATACTCAAGTCTTGCTGGCCTTGCTTTTTTTTTTTTTTTTATCCTCACCTGAGAATATGTTTTTGTTAATTTTAGAGAGAGGAAGGGAGAGAGAGAGACAGAAACATCAATGTGAGAGAGAAACATCAATCGGTTGTCCTTCTCTCCCCACGCCCCCATGTACCTTACTGGGGATTGAACCCACAACCTAGGTATGTGCCCTGATCGGGAATTAAACCCACAACCTTTCAGTGTTCGGGATGATGCTCCAACTCACCGGGCCACCCAGGCAGAGAAAGCCACTGTCAGTTCTACTGCTGCAAGTAAATGGATCCTGTCAATGACCCTGAGCCTCGGATAAGACCCTGAGCAGAGGACCCAGCTAAGTTGTGCCCAGACCCCTAACCTACAGAAAGTGAGATAAAAGCAGGTGTTGTTTTAAGCTAAGTTTGTGATAACTGGACACATGGCGATAGCTCACTTACACACCCGAGAGGGAGTCCTGGTACAGAGAAGCTGAAGGACTTGGCCAGGGATCCACAGTAGGGGGTGGGGGGCAGGTTTGGACCACCAATAGGCGGTCCATCGAGGGTGATATTTACACGTGATTGAACTACCGTTTGCAGGAATGTTGCACAGGGCTGCCAGCATACGTTCCCAGGCTGCTTCCTTCTCTCAATGACTTCACCATTGGTGAACTCAAGCATTATTTAGCACCTACTATGTGTCAGACTGCAGTGGCCAGACTGCAGCCTTTAAGATCTCTCCGAATGTGTGATTCTTCGATGCTCTGAGTCAGATGAGCTCCATCTTGCAAAAGGAAAACAAAACAAAACAAAAAAACCAAGGCACTAAGATCTGGGATGAGATGCACAGAGCCACACAGCATTCTTCCTGAGCCTTTGCTCTATCGACTCTCCTTCCTTTTTCAGTCATTTGTTCTTTTCAGAAGAAACAAACACGAAGTCATGCAGGGCTCACCCATCCAGTCGCGGTGAGCATGGGTAGGCAGGATGCTCGGTTACTCAATATTGGTCTCAGTGATGTGTTTTCCTGCCTCCGACAAATTGGAGCAAACCCTCCCTTTGATCTGCAATCTCCCAGGTCTCCCCAGATACCCTGGAGCAGAAGCGGGTGATAGGCAAGGGCTGTGGTTCACATTTCGTGCAACACGTGGCTTTCTGATTGGGGAGTGGCAGCAGGTTCTTCAAATACAGTCACCCCGCTATTCCCTGCACAGAGATTCCAAAAATTGCTGTGGAAGCCCATTTCTTTTTGAATATTTCTGAAAATCTCTCTCTCTCTCTTTCTCTCTCTCTCTCTCTCTCTCTCTCTCTCTCTCTCTCTCACACACACACACACACACACCACTCCACTCCACTGCCAATCTTTACATCTTTTTTAAAAATATATTTTATTGATTTTTACAGAGAGGAAAGGAGAGGGATAGAGAGTCAGAAACATCGATGAGAGAGAAACATTGATCAGCTGCCTCCTGCACACCCCCTACTGGGGATGTGCCCACAACCAAGGTACATGCCCTTGACCGGAATCGAACCTGGGACCCTTGAGTCCGCAGGCCGACGCTCTATCCACTGAGCCAAACCGGTCAGGGCCAATCTTTACATCTTATGTGCATGGATCTTTCCTGCCAGGATCTCTTGCCCAGCACAAGCTCTGTGGGTTCAGGGGTCTCCTTGGGCACTGAGGGCCAACCGCCTAGGGCAGCTGGGCATTCCACAAGCAAGCAGGCCCACCCACTCAGGCCGTCTTTGACGTCGTAACGTGCCAGGCCTACAAGATGTAGCGAGAGCAACTTGGCAGCTGTGTAGGACCGTCTGACGCTGGTCAAAGCATCTGTTGGAAAACTTGCTTTGTAATTTCCTGAGCCTTTCTGGGTCAGAAGTGGGTAGGAACCCCCCAACTGGAAGAAAATGCTAATCATTTTCAAGTGGGAGGAAAATAAGAACCAGATGAGCTCACTTGGGTGCAGACTGTGGATTTGGAGCTGCAGGCTCCCACAGCCCTGCCCTCTCGGGGAGCCAGCACGGACATCCCGAGGTATTGATGTGGTCCAGACTGGACCGTAAGTGGGAGGGGGCGGTGCTCCAGTTCACCCTCCCCCAGCATGGCTCTCTGAGGCTGGAGACGAGCTGGGGAATGGAATGGGCCCCTGAATGCGTTCCCTGCGTGAGTCTCTTTGACCTTCTTCATCAATGTCATCCACCGAGGCATTTTCAGCACCTGGAACAGTGCCTGACAGAGAGTGGGTGCTCAACAAAGTCACTGAATGAACAGACGACTCCATTTCTGTGTCCTCGCACTCTCTGCAGTTCTTGTCACTTAGCTGCCTTTGTGTAAATGGTTGCTTCAGGAAACTAAGGTAACT
>NW_005367911.1:1478736-1483345 GCF_000412655.1 Myotis brandtii | reverse complement strand
CTTTGACTTCTAAACAGAAGTGGAGAGGACTATGCATTGGGAAGTCTGGGAGAGTGAGGGGGGTCCATGTAACTGTGTGGGGGTGTCTGCAAAAGCTGTCACTCATGGGCAGAGCCTCAGAAAGTGTCTGAGCTGGGAGGCAGTTTCTCCCAAGTTGACGCTCATTCTGAACTCCATGTGCAACGAAGACTTTGCACTGGCTTCACTAAGATAAAGGGTTTCTTCCCCCCGCCCCCTACTTTTGCTGCATCTTTTCTTACCCTGCAATTCTCCTTAATTACTGGTTTCCGTCCTGGGGAGTAAGACCAGGCTTTGCAAAAGACCCATTTTTCCAACCTCGGTCTTACCTGGTTTACATCGTCACAGCTTTCATTGGTCTGAATGTGACTAAAACCAAGACGACTATGAGGGAATTGAAACTGATTTTCAAAAAAGTGAGCGGCGTAAAAGTGAGCGGCGTCGATGTAACTAGACACCCTTTCTGATTCTGTGATTAGGGCTCTAAAGGTAATTAGGAGAATTGATGTATCCCCTTTGGCAACTGCAATTTGTCACTGCGTGTAACACTTGGAGTGATAGGTCTATGCTAATGACCAGAAAGAGCTGCATCTGCCGGTTAACAAATGAGGCTTAAAGATACCTTTTCACCTAAGAAACACTTTCTGGCTTTTCCCTCCTCGATCAGCAAGGCACACTTCGCAGAAACGTAGATGTATTTGCCGAAGGTTTGATTTCTTTAGCTAGAGGCACAGATGGAAAGGCAAGGATGTGCTGCCTCTGCACCTTCCCCAGCTCTCTGGGCACAAACAATACAGGCTACTCCCTACGTCTAACTCAAGGTTGGTAAATGAGAGCTTTGGGAGCTGAGATTTGTTCCTCCTACTTGAGATACCTCATTGGCTGGTGGCTGGTCCCTGCCTTCAAGGGATGTGCCCGGGGCTCAGGTATGTGCTTTGCTGGGCTCGAGACTGAGTCCAACGTGGAAGGGCCCGTCTCTACACAAATAAAGGCAATGAATGGGGTAAGGCTTTGTGGGCCCTTGGCCAGCAGCAAGCCATCCCCTTGGAGATGGAGCGCTCGCTGTTCCTTCCAAGAGTCAGATTCACGGAAAAGACGAGGCTGACCCTCAGGGACCCAGGCCCTAGTGTGTGGCTATTCAGCTCATTGACATGCACAGCCTTTGGCTTCATTGGGAGCGGTTCTCTTTGGCCCAAAACCAGATAATACTTAAATCTGGAAATGAGAGCTTTGGAGCCAGGAGTTGCCATAAACAGCAGTAGCTCTGCAGAGCTGCGGTTTACAACTTTAATTGTTTCCTCTCACATCTGCTCTGCCCCCGGCCCAGGAGGCTCCTACTCCAGGACCCTGTTTCATAAAACTGGAGAATGCTAGCAGGTGCACCAGGACTGGGTCCCTAGCCCTGGGCTGGCCCTACCTTTGGCATCTTTTCGTGCTTCTGTTTTGCTGAGAGGAGGGCCTTCCTCAGTAGACTGGTCACCTCCTGTGTCCTCTGTTCTGTCCTCAGGGATGTGGACACCCTCGCCCTTCTCCAGCAGCTGACCATGAGGCTGGGCCAGGCCTTCAGGCGGCTCTTCATGCTTCTTGTTCTCCTTCTTCCTCTCATGGGGAACTCTAGACATAAAACAATAAAATAAAAAAACTACATCATCAGGTGTGATGTGTTGAGTGATGCAACAGCCCCATGGGAGAGGCCCCGCAAGTGGTCGGAAGAGGAAGGAGCTGAAGTGGGACCCCCAACTTAATGAACATGTATTTAATCTGGAAGGAAAAGAAATGGATGCTTTCAGCTTATTTTTGCTTATTTGCACACTAGAGGCCGGTGCACAGATTCGTGCACCAATGGGGCCCCTCGGCCTTGCCTGCACCCTCTTGCAATCCAGGACCCCACGGGGGATGTCAGAGAGCTGGTTTTGGCCGGATCCCTGCAGGCCAGGCCGAGGGACCACACCAGTGCACGGATCTGTGCACCGGGCCTCTGGTATGCAAATAAGATCTTTGGTTAATCTCTTCCCGCCCTCTCCCCTCCCCACTTCCCTCTGAGATTTATCAGTCTGTTCCATGTTTCCATGCCTGTGCATTGAGCGTCTGCCCCCTGGTGGTCATTGCACGTCATACCTACCAGACGGTCAGACAGTCAGATGGTCAGGCGGTCAGACAGTAGCTTAAGCATTTCTATATATAGATAGTCATAATGACAAAGGGTGGGAATGTCTCCCAAGGAGCAGGACACGTGGAGAACAGGTGTTCTACATATAATGCTTCCAGTGATAACACCAAAGAATTAAACACGTGTGTACATGCATGCACACACAGAGACACACAAAGAGACATACACATATATATTAGAAAGAAGACAGTTCTTATAGGGATGAAACACTGCAGGTCAGGAAATATCTAAGAACTAGTATATCGTCTTTATGGGATAGGATTAATGTACTGCAGGTCAAATTGTGTTTTCTGTTCCTTTTTTGCCATTTCCCATCATAACAATTATGTGTTTACTGTACATTTGGGGGAAGTATTAAACAGTTCTCTGCTCTCAAAAATCCAAGTCACCCCACTTGGTGAGACCCAGAAGGTCCTTCCTGATCTGACCCTGCTCACTCCTCCATTCTCTCTTCCACGCCTCCCCTAGTGCTGCTTCACCAGCAGAACCACCCCAGTGCTCGGGACATGCTGTGGGCTCTCAGGCTTCCGTGACTTGGCTTGTGTTTGTCCTTCCACCTGGAATGCACCACTTTCCTCTGCACCCCTCTCCTCCTGGCGAACTCCTATGAGATGCTTTACGGTGCTGTCCACCATACCCCTCAACTCTCACTCTTAGATGTAGACTTGCCCTCCCACCAGCCTCTATCACCTTTAACATACAGCATCTCTATCTAGTAATGAACAATTGTGCAATAAACAGTCCATCTTCATGCCTGTATCCACTATTAGATTTTCTGTTCCATGAGGTCATAGACGCGATCTTGTTCACCAGTGTATCCCTAGTATGCAGGACTGTGTCTGGTTCAATTCATATTGGATGGATGGATGGATGGATGGATGGATGGATGGATGGATGACAAAGTATTAGGTGAAGGTAGAGGGGAACAAAAGGCAGTAGATTCCAAATATTAACCATGTGGAAGGGAGAGTCGGAATTGGGGGACATGTTTAATCAGCCCAGATCTACAGTGATGAGCAGACTCAGGAGCAGACACTCAAGGGGGTGATTCTGTCCCCATGAAGGTTGCATCTGGGGTTCATTAAAAATATTCTGCTACAGTAAGAGCTCAGAGAGCAGGATATGATTTTGTTTTGGCATCATTCAGTCAGCCCATCTGCAGAAACACCAAGTTGTAACATCTAGTGTGGGTTTATCTCCCCCCCGTGAAAGCCAAAGAAACTTAATCTGAAAACCAGCATCCTAAAGGTGAGAATTAGATAAGAACAATTAAGTATTTAGAAATAACAGTGTCCCTACTTGCTCTTCTCAAAAGATCCATCTTAAGCACTCTGTGTGCTGGGTAGTTTTTTAGAAAAACAAAACTCTTCCGCTGATTGGATCAGGGTTAGGGCTGCTTGTGTTTAAAGTTGTAGCTAAGAATAATCATGTACCAGACCCAGACAGATATGCAAATGAGTGTGGGTCCAAGGACTCATTTGCTCAGGTAAGCTTTGTCTTGTCAAGATGAATAGGGTCTTCGAGTGACTGCTGGGGAGCTGGGGTGACCACCACCGGAGCCCATTCTGGCCCATAAAAATTATACTCAGAAGACGTCAAAGAGACAAGAATGCTTTCAAAGGGCCCCAAGTCAAGCAACCAGTGGGGAACTGACCAGATTGCCACCTGTTTCAAATTAAATGTGTTTATTATCTTTGCATGTTGCTCCCCAGCTCAGCATAATGAGTTAGAAAATATCTTCTGTGATTTTAACGGAAAGCATGTTTTTGTAAGTTTAACTAGCTGTTTGCTTTCACAATCAGGCAGTGACATTTCCCTCGCTTGGACTCTGCTGTGTGCTTTATTGGAGCTGTAGGATGGTGTCTGTGGGCTCTGCTCATTCAACACTCATTTTCTGTTCTGTGATGCCTCAGGCTCTCTGTTGGGTGCTAGAGTGGGAACAACACAGTTCGTTAGTAAATATATAAGTGAAGCAATTGTAGTTTATGAAGAGAAATAAACAAGAGAGACAGAGTGAGTATCTATCAAGGATGGGGTAGTTAGAAACGTTCTTGGCCAAAAGAATTAGGAGCTAAGAACTGAAGGATAAGAAGAAACCATTCAAATAGAATCTGGAAGATGAGTATTCCAGGCAGAGGAAACAGCAATTGTAAAGGCTTTGAGACACTCAAGGGCTTGTAATAAATAAGGAGAAAACAAGCCAGAGTGGTGAGAGGGGAGGAGAGAGAGAGCCATGGGAGGAGGCTGGAGAGAGACCAGAGTCAGGTCAGGCACCGCCTCACAAGAAATGTTCAGGATTTCAGATTTTTATTCTCAAAGCAATGGGAAGCCAGGGGGAAATGCCATGATTGGATTTGCATTTTATGAGGATTAGGCTGGTTAATCTATGAAAAACAGACTGGAGAATGAGGAGGGAGGAGC
>NW_005367911.1:1478070-1478689 GCF_000412655.1 Myotis brandtii | reverse complement strand
TCCAGGTGAGAGGTGATGGTCGCCTGCCCTGGGATAGCATCACCGGAGATGGAGAGAAGAGGGTGGGATTGGGGGGGGTGGTTGGAGGTAGGCTGGACAGACTTGCTGATGTGTTGGCTAGAGGGGACAGGGAAAGGAAGACTCAAGAGACCTGCTGGTGTTCTGACCTGAACAAGAGGGTGGAGGATGGTGCTGCTCAGAGTGATGGGGGCTTTGGGAGAGGAACAGCTGTTGTGTGGGAAGGTGGGGGATGAGAGTCCATTTTGAACTTGTTAATTAGAGACACCCGCTGCTTCCATGTAGAAACAAAGACGTCCCTTGGCAATAAGCCTCTTGAAAAGGCTCACTTTTATTTATTTGTTCTGACCTGAACAAGAGGGTGGAGGATGGTGCTGCTCAGAGTGATGGGGGCTTTGGGAGAGGAACAGCTGTTGTGTGGGAAGGTGGGGGATGAGAGTCCATTTTGAACTTGTTAATTAGAGACACCCGCTGCTTCCATGTAGAAACAAAGACGTCCCTTGGCAATAAGCCTCTTGAAAAGGTTCACTTTTATTTATTTATTATTTTTCATTTAAATTCTTTATTGATTAAAGTATTACATGAGTCTCCTTTCACCCCC
>NW_005367911.1:1442525-1478010 GCF_000412655.1 Myotis brandtii | reverse complement strand
CTGTGTCCGTTGGTTATGCTCATATGCATGCACACAAGTCCTTTGGTTGATCTCTGACCACCGTCCCCCTCCCCTGCCTTCCCTCATCAGTTGGACAGTCTGTTCGATGCTTCTATGTCTCTGGTTCTATTTTTGTTCATCCGTTTATGTTGTTCAGAAAAGACTCACTTTGAATTTATTGTTTTAAGTTTAGAAGTCATGATAGAAACAGTTGGAAGAACATGAGATGGAGCTAGACACAAGCTGAGAATTAGAGATGATTTAAGGGCTGGCAATAAATCTAGTGACTGACAGAGCCTATGGGAATACGTAAGCATGGGTTCTTTCCTTTGCAGCATCCTGTCCGACCGGACTTTATTCCTGCATCGGAATAAAATTGCTCGATGAGATATGGGTGCAGGGAGTCTGAGAACTGCGTGTGCTGAGAGGGATGTCGGAAACTTTTGGAAAGGAGGACGAGAATTATGATGCAAAGAGAGGGGGAAGTACATGGGCCTCACAAGACGTGCCTAGGGGATGCTACCATCTGCTGATTTAATGTTGTCCTGTGAGTTTCAGCAAGTGGAACCCATTTTTTAAAAAGCCGCTCTAAAAGTGACATTTCTCTGTAAATCAGATATGAAAAAAAAAAAGAAAGGAGACACCCCTTAGCATTTCCTCAGCCAAGTCTCTGCCTCCCATTCATTCTCAGCAGATTCCATTGACTTTTCTACCAGCCTGCCTCTTCCGAGCACACGAGCACACGCCGGCCCTCTCTTTACTTTGCTTATCTCAGTGATGGCGAACCTTTTGAGCTCGGCGTGTCAGCATTTTGAAAAACCCTAACTTAACTCTGGTGCCGTGTCACATATAGAAATTTTTTGATATTTGCAACCATAGTAAAACAAAGATATATATTTTTGATATTTATTTTATATATTTAAATGCCATTTAACAAAGAAAAATCAACCAAAAAATGAGTTCCCGTGTCACCTCTGACACGCGTGTCATAGGTTCGCCATCACTGGCTTATCTCCTCCTGTTCGGTGTCTGCAGGTGCCCGGGGTGCTTATAGGAAGCATAGTATCTGGGAGGTGCGTGAATTCGCCTGCAACGCAAAATGCGTTATCTCGAGGTTGTCACCAGTAACTGATGTGGAAGGACAGAGTGTCCGGGGGGTTTCTGGTTTGCACGCATAGAGCCTCAGGGTTGTACAGGGGGAAGTTGTCTACTTTTGATAGAAAGAGCTGAAGTGTTGCGGTCAGAGATGCCTGAGCCGACTCCTTAGCGCTGCTGTTTTCTATTTTGTGGCTTCAGGCTCAGGACTTGCCGTCCCTGAACCAGGTAACTGCATCTGAGAGTGTGGATAATGGTCTCCATGTAAATTGCAGGCTGTTGTGGAGACGAAGCAATACCACACAGGTGAAGGTCTTCGCTTGCTGCCTCATTCACGCTGGTATCCACCCACAGTCCATCATGTCACTCTTCCTAAACTTACAAACATTATGGTTGTCTGTGTGACAGGAAACACATTCTGGGTCGTAACCCTGTAAAGGCTCGGGACAAACTTCACAGCCAATGGTAGAAGGTGCTGGGGCGCTGGGATGGGGTTTCTAGCAAAGGTTGCAAACTGGAAGCTCCTGGTGTGCTAACTTCAACTCACGCATTGTTTACCGTGAATGAAAATGTTAAATTGAACAATTAAATTAAACACTGGAGACCTTCCCTCTGCAGTGTGGATTACAAGCCTGTCAGGTGGCACAGGTCTCCCACCATTCCGGGCGGCCCCCAGCAGTGGTGACTCAGATGCAGGTCCCAGTCTCAAGGTGGCATGTTGTATCCACAGTGAGGTGCAAATCAGGCTTTGTGAAGAGAGAGGGGGCTTTCTACATTTCTAGAGGTTTCCTTGAACATATAGAGAGCCAGGCTAGATCAAGCAGGATCAAAACCCTGGTGCTGAGCAGGCAGAGGAAATGACTTGGAGAGATGTCTACCAGACCGGAAGAGGAAGTTGAAAGCGTTGCCGCGGGAGATGGGAGGGCACCTCTGCCAGGGTAGAGCCAGCGTTGAGCATCTCAGCTTGGTCACTGAGAAGTGACCGCCACCCCACCAGGCTTAAGCAAAACTGGGGCAGGGGGTTGATGAGGCATCAGAAACCCTCCCAGGAAGCCCAGAAGGCTGGGGGAGAGTCAGCGCATCGTGGCTCATTCTCTGCTTCCACTGTGTGGCCCAAGGGTTGGAGGTGGCGGAACAGCCAGAGTCGAGGGTTTCTCATGGCCCAGAGTCCCCTGTCTGCTCTGGTTAGAGGCCCCCAAGGTGTTGAAGGCAGCAGTGTCTGGCATAGACCTGTGGCCAGGGCAACGAAGCCAAGGGCCTCAAAGCACGGGGACCCGATGATGTGAGGGGTCACAGGAACTCCCCTTAGGATTTGCCAGGAGATGCCAGCAGGATGCTCAAGGAGGACCGTGAGATTAGCCACACCTAAGTAAACAACAGCCCGGGACCTTTAAGCACAAGACCAGCTTGTAACGAAGGACCCCTGCCACGAGGGTATTTCAACTTCCTCCACACCCAGATACCATGTTGGGAAGGAGGAGGGGACCAGTGACCCCTTGAGAGGGGGTAGAAACAGCCTTTGAGTTGACTGGGTCTTGACCCGAATGAGGCTGAGTTCATCTCAAAGTGAAATGTTCCCAACAAGAGCAGAGTAAGTTACCCTGAACGGGTGACTTTTCTTTTTCTCTGACAGGAGAGGGCCACGGGGACTCCAGAACAAGAGAACACTGAGAGGGGAGTTTCGCTTTTCTCAACCTCTCTGAGTGGTCTGTGTAAAGGTTGGTGCCTCTCCTTGACTTCCTCCCGAGGTCGACTCTTTACGCTGGACTTTTCCCTTTGAACCACAGGGTCCGATTGGGGTGGTGGATGAATCTCGTCTAATACAATGATTACTTTTACCCATTACATTATTTCTAATATAATGACATGGAAGGAATTTCATACGGAAAGAAAAAAATCCATATGCCCTCTCCCCTACGGCAAGGACGTGCGCCTATTTTTTTTTTTCATGGTTTCCTTATCCACGTTATTAAAATACTGGCTGACAGATTGGCCCACGCCTCTGACTCAGAAAGACTGCCCTACTAGATTCAGAGTGTGTCCCGGGTCACAGAGAGGAAAAGAGAGATGAGCTGATTACCTGACATTGTCATATCGCTTCAAGGTTTTGCTTACTTGGGAGACCTTCCAATGCGTGAAATGGGACATTCTTGGATGCTGTTCCGATTCAACAGTGTTGACAGGATTTCACTTGGTTTCCTACTTCTTAGCCTTTGCCCTTATACAAAACCCCAGGACTCATGGGCCTGCCTCGCCATCCTTTCTCTGGTATCCTAGACCCCGATTCTGGGGCTCTAGACTTCTTTGGAACATTGACATTGTGATATTCTTGGAAGAATGTTGCAGATGGAATCCCCAGGTCTTTCTAACTGAAGTCCTAAAGAAGGGATTTTAGCTTTGCTCACCTCTGCATAGTCCTCCCCACTGCCCCCTGGGTTCTAATGCCCGTGGCATTGTAAGAAAGTGTTTTACCTGGACTGGGAAGTGAGCAGTGAAGGAAAACACATTCCCCTCAGATGTGTATTGCTCTTGATTGGGAAGTAGATGCTGTTCTCAACAGGTGCTTGACCCATTTACCTGGAACTCTAAAGAGACAGGTCATACCCACCCACATCCATGAGTAGCGAGATGCCCTAGTGCAACAAGACCACCTGCCAGGGCTAACTTAGATGTGATACAGTGGGGCCTTGACTTACGAGTGTCCCGACTAACGAGTTTTTCGAGATATGAGCCGGCTCTCTTGGCCGATTTTTTGCTTTGAGTTGCGAGCTAAAATTCGGGTTACGAGCCAGCTTCAGATACCCCACCGCTAGTTGGCGCAGCGAACGTCACAGTGAACGCCACAACATCAGGCCAGCATCACGTGTCTGACTCGTTCACTTTAAGATTTGACATACGAGTAATTTGAGTTACGAGCTCTGTCACGGAACGAGTTAAACTCGTAAGTCAAGGCCCCACTGTATTATGGATTGCGAAACCTACCGTGGGAAATGAAAGCAGCTGGTATTGTGAGGGACCATTCTGTCGTCCCCCCACATATCCCCGGTGCAGTTCCCTCAGTAGTCCACAGTGTGCAGGTGTTTTCAGAAGAGCCTTGGATGGTGCGGGCCTCGGGGCCACATGAGAAGCACTCAACACGGGTGATAATGCGCCTGTGGGCTTTTCAACGGTGAAGAAAGAGGGGGCACTTCTGAGATGAGCCCTGGGGAAGAAAATGGAGAGGATGCTGAATAAAATCCAGACACAAAATTTATGGGCAAATAGGTAAAATAAGACTTTATAGTTTTTTTCCCCCACTGAAAACTCAGTTTTTTTTTGTTTTGTTCCTGAAGTCCGCAATATTAGTTTGCCTGGCATTACCAGATGTTAAATTACACTGACTGAATAATATGGGGAAATCAGATCATGATAAACCAGGTTGGCATCATTTCTAATTTCTATCATGACTTATGAATGATTTAGAACCACTTTTAGTTTCCAAATATACAAAAGTATTTTGGGCTATTTTGGGAGGAGGGTATTGAGTTCTCGTTTTATTGTATTGAGGGTCAAAGAATATAGTCCATATGTTTTGTCACTTCTTTGATATTTACTGAGATATCCTTTATGGCCTAGTATGTGTTCAAGTTTTGAAATGTTTCTTGAAAAGAATGCAGATTATTTAAGAGTTGAGATAACATTCTAAATATGTGGATTTTATAAAGCGTCTTAATCATGTTGCTCAAATATTGCTCATTATTAATTATTTGGTCACTTGATCAACCAGTTTGTAACAGATGCATGTTAAAATAACACTTTACGAAATTTAATTTTTCATAATTCTATTGACTTTCACTTTATATGAAATTACTGCTTTTGGAGGTCAGTCAAATATGGACAATTTTATATGGCTCAACGTAATATTTTAAGGCTATATTGCTGATATTTGTTGTCTTTAGTTGCTTATGCTTTTCTGATATAGTATGTGATAGCCTTCCTTGTTCCTAAATAATAATTTTTTCTTTTAAAGTCTATTCTATTTGATACTTACATGATTAGAACATCTTTATTTTGATCAGTATTTTTCTAGTATAAACTATGTATCTTTATTCTGACTAAGATCTACTTGTACCAATGTCTGGCATATTACTTTTCCTAATTATTATACCTTTTCTTTGCCCTCCCACCCTTATTCCTGACTTTTTCAGTGAACTATATCTTCTTTCATCTACTTACTCCCTCCATCTACACTTTTGGAAGTTATATATTCTATTTCTATAATCGTCCTACCAAGAGTCTCAACTCTGAGGACTTTATTTTCCTCCCAGGTAAACTCACCTGAGCTCCAGGTGTGTTCTAGAGTGTGTGTGAGAGACACAGAGAGACTTACACTAAAATAGTACATTTTTTCTTCTACTTAAAAATATCTATTTGCATAAGATGATCAATATGTCCATTAAACATTATTACTCCCTATTCACTAAACAAGTTTCCAAATGATTACTATTTGAAAACAACTATGAGCTCACATATGTATGGAAAAGAATTGTAACAGATTTCTTGAAAAAGTAGTAATTCATAGACTTCATTAATGCTCAGATGATGTCATTCATTCAACAATATATTGAGTGCCAACCTGCCCTGGACCCTGAGCCATCCATTCCAAAGTAGGGAATTTCCTCATGGAATGGAGCAAGTAGAAAGAGCTGTTTTTCTTGAATTTCTTTTTTTAAAGTCACTTGATGATTTTACTGATTTAAGAGAGTAGTTTAAGTGCAAACATGAGGACAGAAACAGAGGAGATGACGTTTTCAGTCACCAAAGACAAAATGTTCCTTCACTGTTAAAGTCTAAGAGACTTGAACTAGAAATGAATCATCTATGATGATCTTAATAAACTCTATTGATAAACATGGAAGGAAAATGCAAAGCCGTGAGTGTGTTTATTTGACCTAGAAAAGGCCTACTGGGGGTGGGGGGCAAATTTTGTGGTGTGTTCTTTTATTTAGTGATCAGAGACAAAAATGATTCTTTTTATGAAAGCATATAAATCTCTAAGCAGCTTTCAAGAGGAAACAAAATTCAAATGAAATCATGGAGATTTGGCTCAGATTTTCCAAAGAGGTAAAGAATGTCATTGATAAAACTACTGGGACATCCTCAGTGCAATGGGGCGACTGAGCCCCAAAGAAGTAAAAAATTGGGGGAAGAATGAAAGCGTACACGGACTGTGGTCAGTATCTTAATGCTGAAAAAGGTTTGGGAAGATTTTCTTCAGATTGAGCTCATCTCGAAGGGAGAAAAGAAAGTGATTTTAATGAGCATGTGCGGTGGTATTGTCATGGTATGGGTGATACACACACACATGCACACACTCTTACACATGCATATATGTTGATTCTATGCATATATATTAGGTTACACACATTATATATTTATAATTAATATTTAACATAATATAATAATTAAAAATATAATCATTGCAATAAACCTGTGATGTATTACTTGTCCATTTTAATGACGAGGAGTGGAAGACTCAGAGAGTTGTCTGTGTAAGATCGTACGTGAGAAGAGTGGCTGACACCTATCAAATTCCAGAGACCGCTACTTTTCTGCTCTATATTAATGTCCAGAGGATACGGCAATTGAAAACGTTAAAAATCAACTTGTTTTTCGATATCCTCCTCCGCTTACTAGGAATGTGACGTGGCTAAATTCCTTAAGCTCTCTGGGCTTCATTGGACCCTTTTGTAAAATGGGGATCACAGCAATCTGACCGCTTGTCTAAAAAGTCCCCTGAAAAATTCAATGGAATAACGAAGTCAATGTACCGATTAAACTGTACCAAGTAACATCCAAATGTCATTGTAAAAGCACTGGACAAAAATAAGAACCCGCCGTCTTGTTCTTATGATTGTGCAAGGAAACCAAAGGAAATTACCTAAATTTAGCCAGTGACTTAAGCAAGATCAAAAAGAACAACACAAATATTTTTTATTGCAACTTAAGGAAAATACAAATTAAAAACCTCTTTGTTTACAACAGTGGGATGTTGATACTTGTTTAAGCTGGGCACAAGGCATTCTCACTACTTTTGTGTTTGAAAATTTCCATCATAACAAACGTATAAAAAATACTTCCTTGTTTGGCTCTGAGAAATTGGTTGGGATGGTGGTTAAGAACAAGAATTCAGTAGCCAGATGCCTGCGTTCAAATCTTTCCTCTGCCACTGATTAGCTGTGTGACCCTGAGCAAGTGACTGTACTTAAACCTCTCTATGCTGAATGGCCTCATCTATAAAATGAGGATAATTATAGTACCTACATGAAAGGCTTGTTAGAATGAACTATATTGATACTTGATAATCACTTAGTAAATTGTGTGTATTTCAGAAATAATATAAAAATCTTTTGTCTATGCTGAATGGCCTCATCTATAAAATGAGGATAATCATAGTACCTACATGGAAGGCTTGTTAGAATGAACTATGTTGATACTTGATAATCACTTAGTAAATTGTGTGTAAGTATTTCAGAAATAATATAAAAATCTTTTCGGTTCCGAATAGATACGATTATTTACATGGAATATGAGGCTCAGAAAGGTCAAGCAACTTACTCAGTGTCACAGAGTTAGTAGGTGCCTGTGCCTGGGTTTGATTCTGGGTCTGTCTGATCCCAAAAGCTTGGCTCTATGTGCTGTGCTGCCTCCCGTGGGGACCATGTGTAGATAGGTCCTAGCTTGGTGAATGGTAGATACTACATGTACCCTAGGGTTTAAGGGTCTCTTGGAGACCAGAAGGGTTACGGGGGTGGGTCTATTTGTAGGAGGCCCAAGAAACAAGTTCTTCATAGAGGCCAGCAGGAGACACTCTCTAGGGACTCCAGACTTCTCTGGAAGGGCTCTGAAGGGAGTCAGAGCTCCAGAGTGAAATAAACTTAAAAAAAAGAAGTAGGCAGCTCATGTAGCCTGCCTCGGGCATACATAAGGGGGAGGATGTTACAGGTTTACTGTCATCTCCTCTGGGGTAATGTTCTTATTCTTTATGAATCAGGTGGATCTGAGGAGTTTTGCACGGAGGAAGAAGTGTTGATTTCACATGATGTCGGGAGGAAACATGATCACGGGGGTGGCTTAACACGCACCCTATTCCTTAAGGAAGAATTAAGAAAAGCTTAGCTACTTTGACGCATGTATAGATTACGCAAGAATCTTCCAGTCCTTCTCAGTTTGACTGAAGTACATTTCTGAGGTTCAAAACTCAATAGTTAAATGCCACACTATGACGTTTTGATGTAAGCAGTGGGATTTTGCTGGTGCCTAGAGTTGGATTTTAATGACCCTCTGGAATCTGGTGGCCAGTCCCCTGTGATCTCTGAGAGCAGTACTGTAATTAACATCAGTATACCTCCTTCATAAAGGAGATTCGTGGGCATTTTCCCATGTGACCTCTCCAACAATTCTGTCTGGGGAACTACAGTTACCTCCATTCTAGAAGTGGGAGAAACGGAAGTCCAGAGATTATAAGACCGTGTACCACTGCATACTGGTTAGTGGTAGGTCCAGGACATGAGCCCAGGTATTTACCTAAACACTGGAGATACTTTCATGCTGTTCCATTGCTTCTGACCAAAAAGTAACCAATGTCTGATAGGAAAGATTGATCGTCTTAGTCCTTTTGGGCTGCTATAACACAATACCCTACACTGGATGGCTTATAAACACGATTTCTCACAGTTCTTAGAGACTGGAAAATCCAAGATCAAGGTGCAGGCAGATTCGGTGTCTGGAGAAGACCTGTTTCTCAGATCAGACACTGCCATCTTTTTGCTGTGTCCTCAACTGGCAGTGGGGGCAAGGGAGCTCTCAGCGGCCTCTTTCATGAGGGCACTAATCCCCTTCATGAGGGCTCCACCCTCACAGCCTAACCATCTCCCAAAGGCCCCACCGCCAAATACCATCACATTGGGTGTTAGGACTTAACGCCATTCAGTCTACCATATGGATGTTTATAAAAACAGATATAGCACATGATAGAAAATATGAGTCTACAAGTAAATGCCCAAAAGATAATTAACTCATTAATTTTTTTTGAAAAACAGCAACTCTAGATCCTTAGGGATAATATGCAGGTCATCGTTTTCTACCAGCCTGTTAATTTTTTTCCCCAGGCAGGCAGGCAGCTTCGCAAAGTTGTTCAATGGAATGGTTTGATAGGTCAAGAACAGATTTTCCAGTTTTGGGGGGGCCACTCCGAAACTACCAAGGTGTATCACCTGACAAGTCTCAGGGTAGTCAAAAACAGGAGGAGACGCCTGCGGATTTACCCAGTCCATTAAGGTGACATTGCAGGAAGGAGGTAATAGGAATCTTTCCTATGAAATGATAGCTCGTGAAATTTATGTAAAAATAGTGAATATAAATGGTTATGAGAAGGACAGCCTATTAGCACAAAGGTTCCTTTTTCACCTAATCGCCAATTAATGTCACTTGGAGGGAAGCCAGCGCAGTCTCTCCTAAGCTTCCTTTGTCACTGCACATCTCTCTCTGAGAGGGACATGCAGTGACTTTCTGAAGCAGCGACAGTCTCCACGTTCCACAGGATGATTTCTCCATCCACACTGGTGGGAGCGAGGAGGCCAAGAAGTGAACAGTCATCCCCAGCTAAGATATACCCCATGGAGAGCTGTCTTTCCTCCCAAGGAGAGTGGGTAACCACAAAGGTATTCTGGAAAGAACCGTAGAGGAAGAGACCAATCCCTGTTCCCAGAGAGCACAGGGCCCCTTGCCTAGTGGACTGCGTGGGTACCGACAGCCCCACACTCCAAATCGGGCTCCCAGGAGTCCCGAGCAGGGCCCTGCTGATCCCCCGCCAGTGGAGAACGTGCACTTGGAGGCCCTCTCCAGACTGCTTTCTGGGGTTTTCTTCTCTGGGTTCTAATGACTGGGTCCACCAGAGACACAACAAGCAGTCTGTTCTCTCACCAGTGATCTTGTGGTTCATTTCTCCCACCTTACCCATTCATTCTTCCCCCTCAACATACCCTTGGAATTACTGTCTTCTTCTCTTTGTGTTTATGCTGATTACATATTGGTCGGTCTTGTCTCCCATACACCCTCTTTGAAGGGTGGGGATGGGCCTGTGCACTACCCATTATCTGGAGTGTCTACTCACAGGGCCTCATGCCCCCAGGGGGTGCAGTAAATGCCTGTTTACCAACAGCCCCGATGTCTCCTCATGCCCTCTCTGCGCCTCGGCGAGCTCGTCTGACCAAACCTTCTGTCAAGTCTGGTCGGGGCAGTCCAGGTCATGGCCACGCGTAGATAATACATTCCTCCCACAACTGAAGTACAGAGCTAGGCTCTTTCAACAAGTAAGGCGTGCCCTAGCCGGTTTGGCTCAGTGGATAGAGTGTCGGCCTGCGGACTGAAGGGTCCCGGGTTCGATTCTGGTCAAGGGCACATGCCCGGGTTGCAGGCTTGATCCCCAGTGGGGGACATGCAGGAGGCAGCTGATCAATGATTCTCTCTCATCATTGATGATGTTGCTATCTCTCTCTACCTCTCCCTTCCTCTCTGAAATCAATTTTTAAAATTAAAAAAAATAAGTAAGACGTCGTCTGCGCCTCTGGAGCCTCTCCAGCCCGAGGCATGAACACGGCCGTTTCCAGCCTCGCAGCCAGCACACTCTGGTGAGTCCCATTAGCTGTGAAATGTGTCATCAGCAATTTGTTACTAATAATAACGCACTGAATGGGATGACTTCTTCTTTAAAAATAAATTTGAGTGAATTCAGGGTTATTTTTATAATAACCCTTCGTAATTTATGTAGCATGACTTATGAGTGTGAAACTTCGTCGTTTCCACCCTTTTTTGCCTTCTGATGCACATCGCCCCCATCCCCCCTCATGGCTGTGTATACGTGAGATGGTTGCTCCCTTCCGGCTGGCTGCCTGCCTTTGCACTTGAACTGCAACTCCAGCCTGCCCTCCTCCCTCATCAGATTTTGCAGTTGTCAGGCATCCCCAATGCATGAGCCAGTTCCTTCAAATCAATCAGTCTCTCCCTCTCCCCCCCCCTCTGTGTGTGTGTGTGTGTGTGTGTGTGTGTGTGTGCGTGTGTGTGCGCGCGCATCCTATTGGTTCTGTTTCTCTGCAGAACCCTGTCTGATATCTCGCTGCAGTCTTTTTTGTTGTTGTTGTTAATCCTCACCCAAGGATATTTTTTTCCCATTGATTTTTAGAGAGAGTGGAAGGGAGGGAGTGAGGGAGGAAGAGGGAGAGAGAGAGAGAGAGAGGGAGAGAGAGAGAGAGAGAGAGAGGAACATCGATGTGAGAGAGACACATTGATTGGTTGCCTCCCACACACACTCCAACAGGGGCTGGGGATCGGGGATCAAACCTGCAACCCTTCAGTGCTCGGGCCAGCGCTCTAACCACCTAGCACACCCAGGGCTCACTCCATTCTTAAGAGCACTATCCTAGGTCACATAGCTGCTCAGAGGCGAGACAATTCTTCAATCTAAGTCCACCTGACTTCAAACCCCATATTCTGCTCCTCAAATCACACATCTTGGGGCTCGATGGGGGAGGGCTTTTGAAAAACTGAACCTTGAATCACGGACTTACTGTTGGTGTGAAGATTCTAATGGAACCTAGTAGGGGACTGAATGGAGAGTCAAGTAACTGGGCTCCCTGCCTCGCTGGGCTGCGCCGTGCACCACCCAGCCGGCCTGTGGCCTGCGAGGCGGAGAAAACACAGCCTCGGGCTCCTGCCAGCTCAGGTTGGCTGGAAGCAGGGTGACCCGGTCCTTCTGAGCCGTTCCGTCTCAGTGGGAGGAGTGGCGATGTTTCTTTCCACCCCAGGTGCCTGGATGCTCAGCTGGGGAGTCCATTATCCCATCCACAGCCGTCCAAGGAGATGCTCTGCTTTTCCATTCCTCCTCAGTCTTTCCTGGCAGCCGCTCCCCCTTTCTTCCCGCCCCTGTCTGTCTGAATGTGGGACTGAGAAAGCACGGGGAGGGAGGGAGGGAGTGAATCCGGGGTCCGTGAAACAGAGGACAGGGACGGACAACACAGCTCTCCCTGCTACCCTTCCCCATTTAGGACCAAGAAGCAGGAGGCGTGAGAGAAGGAAGTCATTTCCTCACGACTCCTTTCTGGGTGTCGGCAGCCTGCGTTGCAGGGCAGCAAGAGCAGAGCAGGTGTTTCCAATGGCCTGGGCCAGAGAGGGAGCCCCGTGTCACAGGCTGGGGCTCTCATTTCAACGGGGACCAGCTGCTGAGCAGCCCACCGCTGAGGAATGTGGGGTGCCAGCTGGAGGGTGGGAAGCACCCAAACCCTCCCCCCGAACTAACTGGCTTTGTGCTCTTTTAGACACATTGGGGGGTGGAGGGGAGGAAGGGGAAAACCATTGTTTTTAATGGTTTTAGTTCAAAGGAATCTATGATGTAACTATAAATAAATGAGAACGGTCTTTTAAATATTCAGAATACCAAACGTTACATATGTGTGGGAATGAGTACTAAGCATATTAAGCCCAGCCAATGTGGTCATCTTGACCACACGCCTATTTTAAATCTCCGCTGTGTCTCTTCTGTAGCCGGTTCCTTGTCTTCAGAAGCCACGTGTAAAAGCCCAGACATACATCACAGAGGAAGCAAATGAAGATTAATCGTATCTAGCATGTCATGACTGTAAGTGGGCTGGATATCCTCATTTTAAAAATAATTACCAAGCGAAAGCCCAATGATAAACTGAGTCTAGAGACATTGGCCACACCCACGAAATCTATGCCAAGACACATAACTAGCCCTGGCCAGTGTGGTTCAGGGGATTGGAGCATCGTCCCACACACCACAAGGTTACAGGTTCAATTCCTGGTCAGGGCACATACCTAGGCTGTGGTTTCGATACCCAGTCGGGGCCTGTATGTTGGAGCACGTAGGGGAGACAGCTGATCAATGTGTCTCTGTCACATTGATGTCTCTCTCTCTCCATATCCTCAGGTGAGGATTTTAAAAAAAAAGAAAGAAAAAGAAAAGAAAAGAAATAGCCCAGCTGGTGTGGCTCGGGGGTTGGACATCAACCTATGAACCAAGAGATCACGGTTGGATTCCTGGTCAGGACACATGCCCAGGTTGCCGGCTTGATCCCCAGTGTGGGGTGTGCAGGAGGCAACTGATCAATGATTCTCTCTCATCATTGATATTTCTATCTCTCTCTCCCTCTCCCTTCCTCTCTGAAATCAATAAAAGTATATTTAAAACAATAAAATTCTGTTCTTATAAAAGGCACTACAATTTAAAAAAAAAAGAAAGAAATACAACAAAGTAACTCATGGCAGGTGAACATAAGGAATGGGAAAATGTAATTAATTAAAAAGAAGTGTGACCTCTCATCTTAGTGTCAAAGTTAAAGCCAAGGCCAAGAGCATCCAATGAAACAGTTGCCCAGAGAACCACCTTTAAGGGCTCACAAATATGTCCCATAGACCTTGGGGCCTGGGAGATCATTTTTCTTTTTGTTCTCATTTTTGTATCCAGTACTTTTTTTGGGGGGGGGGGGGGGGGAACTATTGCAAGACTTAAAAATCAGGTGGTTTCAAATTTTTAAAACTCCATATTTCCAGGTTCTCTTGTAAAATCAGAAAAGGGCCTGAAGTTTTCTGTAGCATCGATCATCTAAGCGGTTCCTGTTGGCCAAATCCAGCCCTCCCTCCGGAGGAATCCACACCCACGAAATCTATGCCAAGACACATAACAATCAAACCCCAGAAAAGTGAAGACAGAGGGGAAATCTTGAAAGTGACACCTTAACTGCAATTTCTCATTGGAGGCCACAGAGGCCAAAGGAAAAGGCGTCGTCATTTTCATGAGCGAAAGAAACCCAGGCACGGCTCGACACCCAGTGGAAATTCCATTCGGGAATGAAAGGAAAAGCATTCCAGAGGAAGGAGAAGTGAGAGAACTTGTCACCAGCCCACCTTCCCTAAAGACATTGATTTTTAAAAATCCAAAAATAGGTAAAAATACACAAAACCGCGTTCTTTGGAAAGATTGAGAAAATGGACAAATCTCTATCAAGACTGACAGAGGAAAAAAAAAAAAAGAGTGATTTAAATTTAAACCACCAATTAGCAATACCAGAAATTAAACCGGGTATCACTGCAGACGGCAGACAACAAAAGGATAAGAGAATATCACAAACAACTTTACACGCATAAACTGGGCAACTTAGGAGAAATGGACCAGTTCCTCAAGAGGCTCAAGCCACCACGAAATCTAAAATAGATCATGTTATAGTCCTGTGACTATTAAGGAAATTTAACTTGTACTTTTAAAACTCTGTAGAGGGAAATCCTTGATTCTAGATGATTTTGCTGGCGATGAGCACCAAATGTCTAAAGAAGAATGAAAACCAATCCTATGCAACCGCTTCCTGAAAAATATAAGAGGAAACACTTTCAGATCTAAAAAAAAAAAAAAAGGCTGAGATGATTCATCAGCTTTCATTTTATGAAACCACGAAACTAAAACTTGATTAAGACATCACAAGAGAGGAAAATTATAGGCCCGTCTCGCTTGCAAACAGATGTAAAAAGTTTAAAGAACATATTAGCAGATCCAGGCCGGTGATGCAGAAGAATAACACGTCTTGTGCATTTGCATCCAGGGCTGCAGATCTGTGGTAACATTTGGTCATCGCAGCGCAGAATTCACCGTGGTAACGGAATAAAGAGTAAAAACATATGGTCCTCTGAACTGGCGCAGCGTGAACATTTGGTAAAATTCAATGCCTACTTCATGAGAACCCCTTACAAACTGGGAAACAGGAGAAACTAATCCGAGACAGGTTACCTACAAAGAACTTACAGGAAGATCCTATTTAATGGTGAATGAAAGTCCCTCCCCCTACAGATCAGGAACGAGACAAGTCTCCTTACAATTACCACTTCTACCCGATACTCTATTCAAGGTCAGTGCGATAAAGCACTTAAAAAACACCTAAAGAGGCCATAGCTGGTTTGGTTCAGTGGATAGAGCATCCAATGGAAAGGTCCAGGATTCGATTCCAGTCAAGGGCATGTACCTGGGTTGCAGGCTCGATCCCCAGTAAAGGGCGTGCAGGAGACAGCTGATCAATGATTCTCTCTCATCACTGATGTTTCTCTCTCTCTTTCCTTCTCCCTTCCCCTCTACAATCAATAAAAATATATTTTTTTAAAATAAAAAAAGATTAGAGGCCCAGCTAGAAGTGTGGTGAGAGGTGGAGAGGGGGAAGTTGAGGCTGGATACCCTACCCTCTGCCCCTTTCAGCATGAAAGTAATTCATGTCCAGAGACTAAATGTGAGTTTTCAACACTCAAGAAGCAATTGCATCAGAAGACATAATTGTGTGCCTAAGAGCTTCTTTTTTCCTCCTTTTCCGGAATAGACTCTTGGAGACGTTGGTTGCACCTGGATTTCTGTTTCTCCGTTCCTATCGCACTCACTCCTGCCCTGGATAATGCTTTCTCCGTAGGAATCACAACGGAAGAACGGGCCCTGGGGCTTCCAGGGTCTGCTGTGTGAGGTCTCAGAAGATAAAGCCCTTATGCGTTTTGCAGAACAGGAAGGTCTATGGCACATCACCTGCATCCGGGCATTTCTGGACCCAGCAAGGACGGTATTTCCATCTCCTTCACCTCACGCTTCCTTAGTCCACTGCTTAGGCCAGGAGCGGCCACTGTAACAGGAGAGCAGGCTAGAGACCAACCTACCCTTTGCCAAATCGTCTGCATGTCACATCCGGGTGGCCCTACAGCCCTAGGACGGTGCAGTCCCAGTGTCTAACCTGGTCCAAGACTCACACAGTGGGGTCTTGGTGTAGGGTGGCTCTGTAGGAGCCTGAGCAGACCGACACAGTACAGGCGACCAGAGGAGGAGGACAGACTGCCAGACACGTAGAAGTGGGGGGTTCCCCGGCTCCTGCTCCGGAGGGAGACCCAGGGAGATATGACGCCTTCAGCATCCTGGTCTCCAGGCATGTGTGGGAGGGAATGTCCTAACCTTCATCACCTAAGGAAGGAGAAAGCCGTCATTCCCACGGGGTTCTGGGCTGTGATCGTGTTGAAGCATCCCACCCCTGTCGGCCAGTGTTATTATGCAGGTCACCACGCTCATCTACGACCCTGTGCTAATGGCTCCCGCACTCAAGTTCCTTTCGCTGAAGATCCTAACTCACTTCTACGAGGCTATGGAATCACAACACCCTGAACATTAAATATACAGCAGTGGGTGGACCGAGTCATTGCAATGACAGTCTTTTTAATTTGACGGCCAAGATGTACGGCGGGATGGGGATAATGGTTTCGGAAACAGCCAGATGCGATGTTATCTATGCAGGAAGGAAGACAGTGGCCCGTCTCCAGCAGTGGTAGGAGGCGTGAGTCTGGAATGGGTTTTTAATTTCTTATCTTGGTCCATATCACTTAATGAATATTTATCGAGTACTAGGTATATTATGACTAGGTTCGGGAGAATATTAACATAAACAAAACAAGAGCCCTCCCCTCAAGAAACACTCAATGTAGCTAGGAAGACAGGCATGTAAACAAATAGTTAAAATGTCCTGTGAGAGGGTGTATGAGAGAAACGCAGGCGGGAACTGTGAATTCTGCTTGAGATCAGGGGAGTCTTCATTGGTTCTCTGAACGTGGAGATGTTTGAACTGAGTCTTGTAAGATGAGTGGAGGGAAGAGGACGTGCAAAGGAATGGTTAGAAAGACCAAGGTGTGTCGCCCTGGCCAGGCGGCTTAATTGGTTAAGCATTGTCCTGTACACCAAAAGGTTTCGGGTTCGATCCCTGGTTGGAGTGTATATGGGAGGCAAATGATCAATGTTTCTCTCTCTGTGTCTCTCTAAAAATCAATAAAAACATAACCTCAGGTGAAGATTTAAAAAAAAGAAAGACCAACATGTGTTTAGGGAACTCCAGTAAGTAGCTAAGGCCAGGCAAGAAGAATGAGAGAGAGAGAGAGAGAGTGAGAAAGAGGAGAGATGTTGCATGTGGTTCAGGGTGGCAGGAGTGAGACAGGGGGACAGATATGGAAGCTGGAAGGGTATGCATGGGTGAGTGGTATATGATGAGAATATTAATGAAGCCGGGAAATACAAAAGGAGAAGCAGGGCTAGTGTGGGCCGAGGTGCAAGATAGGGAATTCACAGGTTGGACCCTGGAGGAAGGTAAAATCCCTTCTCCGTAGAGACGGTGGCCTTCTTATCTAGGCTAAGGGCTGCTTCTTGGACTCCTTTGTCCCACCTGCATTAGTTCTAGTCTGTTCCATTCAGAAATGACATCTTCCTATTTCTGGCTTTACCTGCCTCTATGACAGATACTCCCTGAGTTCTGATTGTTTTAATATTTAACTCTGCAAGGGAAGAAACACTTCTCTCAGCAGGTAGACAGTCAATCAACCCTATTAGAAGTCCCTGTGTTGAGAAGCTCATGGCCTCACTGCTCCATCCACCACCTAATGTCATAGATCGAAAGCGTCACTTTTCCAGAATAGTATGAAAACACACACAACGAGGCTTTAGAATCATCCATCCATCCATCCATCCATCCATCCATTTCAACAGATAGTTATTGGGTATCTACAAGAACTCTTTCTGTAGGGATTAAGAAGTACAAATTGGCAGTTACAAAATAGTCATGGGGATGTGAGTACAGCATGGGGAATATAGTCAATAATACTGTAATAACTACGTATGGTGCCAGGTGGGCACTAGACTTCTCAGGTGGATCACTTCATGAGTTATATAAATGTCTAACCATGATGCTATACACCAGAAACTAATGTAATATTGAATGCCAACTGTAACTGAAAAAATTTTGAATTAAAAAATATATAAATTAAAAACACACAAAACAAAGTGAGGCCGTCAACAAGGAGAGTGCTATGAGTACACCTGGCATCAAGGATATTTCATGATATTTCATGACTATAATTAATAATTGCAATAATGAAAATGAAATATGACCTTCATCAAACCTGCACCATGTACATTAATTCTTCTCTACAACCCTGGGAGGTGAAGGTTAGGGCTGTTGAGTAACTTCTCCGTGTTACCCTCCCCGTGGGTGGCCCGTCCAGACCTGGAGCCCAGGCCTGTGAGTTTAAATGCTGCATTTGTAAATGTTTTTAATGACCAAGTTTGTTAACTGCAGAGTCTCTTCCAACAGTGCATTTCTGTTTTCTCAGAGAAGGCAGATGCCTTCCTGGGACTCTTGCTTGTCTTCCATCACCAACTTAGTTTCCCGTGCAATAACACACGCAAGGAGACTTAACTCTGAACCTAGCAAGCGGTGGGCAGCAAATGAACATGAGTGGAGAGGGCTTGGCATGAGTGGGGGGCGTATGTGAACATAACATGATGAGCTGACTCTGGTTTGTGGAATCAGCACGACTCTGAGGGTTTTGACTGCCAGGAGTTAACTGTGTCTATACCTCGAATAAGAAAACAAGGCCTGCCCTAACCGGTTTGGCTCAGTGGATAGAGCATCAGCCTGCGGACTCAAGGGTCCCAGGTTTGATTCCGGTCAAGGGCATGTATCTTGGTTGCAGGCACATACCCAGTAGGGAGTGTGCAGGAGGCAGTTGATCGATGTTTCTTGCTCATTGATGTTTTTAACTCTCTATCCCTCTCCCTTCCTCTCTGTAAAAAATCAATAAAATATATTTTAAAAAAAGAAAACAAGGCCACACCATGAGGGTGGCCTAAGTCAATAGAGGAGGAATAGAAGTTTATAAGCTTTTCTTTTTCTTAAAATCAGCATAATTCTTCATCAAAAAAATTTTATTTTAAATACAGTTGACACTCAAGATTATTTTGTATGAGTGTTGGGGGTACAGTACAGTGGTGAGACGCTCATATACTTCATGATGGTCCTCTGCAGCTTTGAGCTTTTCTATGCTGCTTCTGTTTAGACCTCCTGTCCCTCCTCCGTTCCAGCAGAGAAGGTCCCAGCCTGAGAGGTGAGACCAGGACCCACCGTGAAACCACTCAGACCACATATTTGCTTTCAGAGTTGGTTGACGACGTCAGCCCAGGCTTCAGGAACAGTTGGTTGCGAAAGAAGAAGGCTCACCCAGCCAGCACCTGAAGACATTGAGATCCCACTCATCCAGCCAGCCCCGGACACCCTTCTATTACAAATGCAATCTAGGACATGTTGAAATTATGTTTTCTTTTTTCCTCTTCAGGGTTTTTAAAACGTGACTTTACCCAGATACAGATTTTAAAGGAATGGAGATGAGCCCAAAATTTACCACGTTGCTTAACCCCACCAAGCTTCTGTGTTTTCTCGGTTTTCGTTGGGGATAATAATTGCACCCTCTTAAAAGGTTTTTGAGCGGATTTGATGAGAAAATCTACATGGGCACTTAGGATAGGGCCTAGAACACAGCAAAAACTTGACCAATGATGAACTATGATGCAGGTCTCTTTTTAAAAATCTTCATCATCAATTAGTCGTGATTCTTTGACCTGTATCCTTCACCCTCTTGAAGACATCCTATTGTCTTGATTTCATTTTCAGACCTTTTTCTCTCTCTTTAAGGGCATCTGAGTGTAAAACATGGTTAGAAACAGCTAGGATTTCTTCTGTACAAGTACCACGTTCTAATAGACTGACCGAGCTGCCCTGGTGTTGGGAGGGTGAGTCAGGATGGCGAGCAACGAGCCTGGGAGTCTTGGAAGGAGGTCTGTCCCCAGGTGGCTGCCCCTGTGATTCTCCAGGAGATTCTAAGGCACCACGCCCTCAAGGAGGGAGGTGGGGTGTTTTCTCTGCTAAGGAAGAGCAGCCAGAAGAAAACACCCTACGCTGTCTCGCTGTGGGAAGAGCACCAGGCAAGCTCTACGGATAGCAGGGCCAACGAAAGCAAAGCCCATGTCCTGCATCCTTGGCAATCGCTGGAGAACCTGCCCTGGAGCTTCATGGCTGGCAGATGAGCCCACAAATGTCTGTGCAAGGTCCTTGGAGAATGGCTGCTGGGAGATCCATGACGTGAAGATGAGCCCACAAATGTCTGTGCAAGGTCCTTGGAGATCCATGACGTGGGGACTCCACAGCTTCCCAGGGAAGCTCAGGGATTTGCAATACTTGAAGCATGTGACCCCTGGGAAAGCAGATAACAGTAACACAAGGCTGTGTGGGTGCACACCATGGGCTAGAGGAGTGGCACGCTCCCACTGGCCTTTTAGAGGAATTTCAGGTAGATGTCAAGCTCCTCCTTGTATCACTCCTTTTGTAGTTTTTCTCTTTTGGCCAAGTTTTCCAACGTCTGTGATTCCTGCGAATGTTTGAAGGCCGGCAGAGAATGGAATGATCTGGTTCTCTGGAATGTGCTGGATTGGGAAAGGGCTCCACGTAGAGACTGGAGATGTAGAGAGATGAAGAAGATAAATAGCAAATACTACTTTTTTAAAAAATATATTTTATTGATTTTTTTACAGAGAGGAAGGGAGAGGGAGAGGGATAGCGAGTTAGAAACATCGATGAGAGAGAAACATTGATTCAGCTGCCTCTTGCACGCCCCCTACTGGGGATGTGCCTGCAACCCAGGTACATGCCCTTGACCAGAATCAAACCTGGGACCCTTGAGTCCACAGGCCAACGCTCTATCCGCTGAGCCAAACCAGCTAGGGCGCAAATACTACTTTTTATTGAGAGCTTACGATCTGTGAGGTGGTGCACCACGTGCTTTGAATGCAGGATCTCATTTAATACTCACGACAAGTTAGAGACAGGGGCTGTGGTTATTTCTATTTTGTGGACGTGGAGACCAGAACTTGAAGAGGTTACATCACTTGCTCATGGGCACACAGCTGGTTCACAGAACGGAGTCCTCAACAAGACCCTCGGATGCTGGAGGCTGTACCCTGAACCACCAGGCTAAAAAAGTTGTGACTTTTAACGTGACTTAGAGAAATACTGGAGCAAGCACATTTCTTCAAGAGCAGCACCTACGCCTTTGATGAATGTCCTTGACTCTGCCTCATCTTCCGTTAGGACAGGGCTGGCATCTCATTGAATTTAGTGCCCCTGCACCTGGGAGTCTGTCCAGCTGATAACCAATCAATGTTTGTCAGGTGACCTGACTGATGAGTTGTGTGTGACAGATTCTGAAAGCTAGACTTACCAATTCAGAGGTGTTGCCACCTGACCTCTCTACAAGAGCCACAAAGTGAAAACAAGTCTTACTGATGGTCCCAAAGCCCATGAAGAAGCCAGAGAGAGGCCTAGCCAGTTTGGTTCAGAAGATAGAGCATCAGGCCTTGGACTGAAGAGTCCCAGGTTCAGTTCTGGTCAAGGGCATGTACCTCGGTTGCAGGCTTGATCCCCAGTCCTGGTCTAAGTGCATGTGGGGAGAGAAGGGGCAACCAGTCAATGTGTCTCTCTCACATCGATGTTTCTCTCTCTCTGTGTGTCTCTCCCCCTCCTTTCCACTCTCTCTAAAAAATCAATGGAAAAATGTCCTCGGGTGAGGATTAACAAAAAAAGAAGCCAGAGAGAATCACCCAACATGGCACCATCACCATTGCCCAGCAATTTTATTCCTTACTAGAGGCCCAGTGCATGGATTTGTGCACTGGTGGGATCCCTTGGCCTGGCCTGTGGGGATCGGGTGGAAACTGGCTCTCCAACATCCCCCGAGGGGTCCCGGATTGCAAGAGGGTGGTTCTCAGGTGATGCACCCCAGAATCGGGCTCCCTCCTCTCTGGTTCCGGGTGTGCCACCCGAGAACCACAGCTGCCAAGTCACTGCAGTTTGGCAGATCCTACGTAGAGCGTCTTCCCCCTGGTGGTCAGTGCACGTCATAGCTACTGGTCAGTCAGCCGGTTGGCCAGTCGCTTAGGCTTTTATCTATATCAGCGGTTCCCAACCGGTGGGTCGTCAACCTGTGGGTCTCGACCCCTTTAGGGGTCGCCTAAGACCATCGGAAAACACATATATAATTACATATTGTTTTTGTGATTAATCACTATGCTTTAATTATGTTCAATTTGTAACAATGAAAATACATCCTGCATATCAGATATTTACATTACAATTCATAACAGTAGCAAAATTACAGTTATGAAGTAGCAACGAAAATAATTTTATGGTTGGGGGTCACCACAACATGAGGAACTGTATTAAAGGGTCGCGGCATTAGGAAGGTTGAGAACCACTGATCTATGTAGATAAGTCAATATGTTTTTCTGAGACAACTCAGGGAACTTCTAGAGTTTTAAATCTAACACACGCAGTAACATTCAACCACTTATTGGCATCACATAGGGTCATTGCTACAAGGTCACTGGCCCCCAAAAGACTTCAAACTAAGTATGTACCTCTTCCTAACTCCTATGATTATGAAACACTACCAGGGGTGGTAGAGAAACTTCAGCTCTGGTGCAAAGCTGCCCACTCTTTGAGGCCAATGAAAGGATTGAAGGGAGTATTCCTGGGAGAGAGAGAAGGATTTTTTTCATTATCCATAATAAAATTAGTGCCTCTGGGTCATGGCTTTGGTTTAGAGAGGGATGAAGAACTGAGCAGTTTTTAGGAATATCCCAGTAATCAAGTTGCCTTTCTATTTGTCTTTCAAGAGACTGAAGGTGGCTGAAGGTCACTTCCAAGGGACTGGGAATGGGAGGTTCCCCTGATGCCAGAGATGCAACAGCTGAAGAGGCCACAGGGCGACCCTGGGCGGAGATGCCTGTGTGCTTTGGGAGGGATGGGACGGGCCCCCCAGAGGCAGGCGAGGGTACTATTTACTCTACTCTCTGTGCCGCCATCTCAGGCTTGGGAAACTGCCAGGAGACTTGGCTTTTGTCAACCATTAGAATGCCCTGGAGACCACAAAAACCCAACGAACTCTAACACTAACTCTGCAAACTCCCAAATGGCTCAGCACAGCAGGAGGCGGGGGTTACTGCCTACACACCCAACCCTATGCCGCGAAGAGATGAGAATTTTATTCAGCACTGCCAAATGGTATTCCGGGGATACTGTTCCAGTGACGTTCATGGGGACCCCCTCTGGGAAAAGGTCATGTATATTCAAGTAAGTTTGAAAAATATGAGGTTTGTTTTCTACAGGATTCCTCAGGGATTCTCATCTGCTATCCCGAACTGTGTATCTCCAAGAAGAAGACTGTGTGTATATTTCAAAAGTCAGGTTCTAACCTGGCTGGTGTGGCTCAGTGGTTGAGCGTCGACCTATGAACCAGGAGGTCACAGTTCAATTCCTGGTCAGGGCACATGCCTGGGTTGCGGGCTCGATCCCCAGTGGGGGTCATGCAGGAGGTAGCTGATCAATAATTCTCTCATTGATGTTTCTTTCTCTCTCTCCCTCTCGCCCCCTCTCCCCCCCCCTTCCTCTCTGAAATCAATAAAAATATATTTTAAAAAAAAAAGTCAGGTTCCAATGTAAAAGATAGGTGATGCTTCCACTTACTTTTGGGTTAGACCAGAAGCACAACATCAGTGACACACTGCTTAAAACTGCAAGAACACAGACATGGATTTGTGTACGTATGCGAATGTGCATCTTTTAAAAAAGAGCCAAACAAATGCCTTACGTACCAAGAAAGGATGAGTGATGGTGGGGGCAGTGGGCTGGGGAGGGAGAGATTTAGGAAAGTCAGCACCCCCAATGGCAGGTCTCGGCCCATGATTCTGATTCTGAACCCCTGGGTAACCTTCCCAGGGTCACTCCACATAGCTGGTTCTGCTTCCCATAGCCAACGTAGAAATTTAAAAAGTAAAGGCATCTCGAATTTTCTTACAAAATATTACAAGGCTTCAACAAGCCCACGCCGCCAAATGTTTTGAGCTTGTGGTCAAGGACACGGCCTAATGACAGGGTAGGGTCTTGACCACCAGCAGGATTAACGGAGGGGTTTGCCGAGCAGGCAGAGTCTGTCCGGCCAGCACTGTGGGTAGCTGACATCCTGGGGTCAGGGTGAGTCATGCCCTGTGTGCATAAACACCCAGGCATGCTGTGCCCTTGGGCCATAGTGGCTCACATCCCTGGAGACTTGAAAAGAAAGAAAACCTAGAACAATGAGCCGGTGACCTCTTTTCTGTTGCAGACAGAAAACAAGACAAATTGGCTCGTCAACCTTCAACCACCATGCAATCCTCCTTTTCTATTAACCCCGAGGTGTCCTATTCATGTGGGGGGTGGGAGGGGGGGTGGTAATGAGATTGCCCAAGTGGCTATTGGCTCAGATCGTGCTAACGCCTACCAAAGAGACAGGACTTCCAAGAAAGGACACATGGAAAAAGTGATCTTTGTGACGGCAAGCTTGTGAACTTTGGGCATGTAGGCGGTATCCTTTGTCCAAATGTTATGCTTCCCCTTTGGCATTGCTGAGTCACTGGGTTGTCTTGAAATCTGAGTTTAAAAGCCTGTGAGGTGAGGCCTGCAGCAAGGAAGCCTCGTTTGAGTAGTGCAGGGGCGCCACCTGGAGTTCTGTGTGAGTACTGCAGCCCGCACTTGGCGGATTCGCAGTTCTGAGGTGGCCTGAACGGGGCTGGTTCCCTTTTGCAACAACAAAACCTCCCAGCCAGCCCAGCATTTGCTATGGCAGCCCAGCAAATCAAAAAACAGTTATTTCAGTAGTTCCTACGGTGGAGTATCAATTAGGGTTCTCCAGAGAAACAGAACCAACAGGGTATATATGCACACCATTAAGAGATTTATTTTAAGGTATTGCCTCATGTGGTTGTAGGGTCTGACAAGTTCAAAATCTATAGGCTGCACATTCTGGCAGAAGTTGGTGCTACCATCTTGAGGCCAAATTTCTCCACCTCCAGGAAACCTCAGCGTTTGTCTGTAAGACCTTGAACTGATTGGATGAGGCACACCATCCAGTCACCTGATTGTGCCCCATTGAATTCCTATGCTGAAGTCCAAACCCCGTACATCACAACATTGACTGTATCTATACTAATAAAAGGGTGATATGCTAATTAGACCTGACGTCTTCCAGACATCCATCCGGACATCCTTCTGGACAAAGCCACAGTGGTGGGGGCCGAGGCAGAGGCGGTTAGGGATGATCAGGCTGGGAGGGGAGGGCAGTTAGGGGTGATCAGGAAGGCAGGGGTGCATTTAGGGGCATCAGGCAGGCAGGGGAGGTGAGCAGTTAGGAGCCAGCGATCCCAGATTGGAGAGGGTGCACTGGGCCTCTAGTTTGGAGATAAGACCTTTAAAAAGGTGATTAAGTTAAAATGAGGTCGTTAAGGTGGGTCTTCATTTAATATGACTGGTGTCCTTATAAAAACAGGGGTACACAGAGAGAACAGACCATGTGAAGAGACCTGCAGGTCAAGGAAACAGGCCTCAGGATAAACTCACCCACCTGTACCTTGATCTTGGGTTTCTAACCTTCAGAATTGTGAGCAAATAAATGTATGTGAAGCTGTTACAGGGTTCCAGGGCAGGAGGAATAGGGAAACCGAGACAGGAAAGTTAAAACAAGGCCAAACAGTGTGGGCAACTTGCAGCCAGCTTGTAACTAGCAAGCCATTTTCTTCCCCAGCCAAGGACAGGAGAACAAGTGGTTAAAACCTCCCTAAGGAGAGGGTGCAGAAAGGGAGGGGGAAGGAGGAAAGGGAAAAGGGGCAGTTTTACTCCCTAAGCAGAGAAGCCAGCGGTCTCAAGGCTTGGCAAGATAACGTTGCCAGGTGCTCCTCATGAATTCTGGGAAGGCCCCAACAAAGCAAAAGGGGCCGTGAGAATGAACCTGCACCAAAACATTCAGCAGAGGAGTCTTGCGACCTGACCTATCGGCAGGAGGGGATATAACACCTTAGGCCTCCCCCCAACCTGCTCTTCAGATCAGCGGAGAGCCCTCTGTGCTTCGTAAGCCGGATGTGTAGGTTTGCTTGCTTTGCTTTTCCAATAAAGGTGCATGCTTTCATTGCTTTAATAAATTGGCTTTTCACACCGCAGGCGAGGTCTCTCGTATAAATTCATTTACATGAGAAGACAAGGATCGAGGTTGGGAATAGCCCTCTCCCACTGACTGGGGCGGGTGGGGGGCCTGTCGGGGAACACCTCTCTGACGTTGGCGAGAGGTGCCTACAACAGGCTCCCAGCCAGTGGCACTCCGCTATAGCAGCCCAGCAAACCAATGAACCAGGTATTTCAGTATCTCTTCCACCTTAACTGTCTGTCGTTTACTTTCACGTGTGTAGAACTGTTGCATAGTTGATGAGAATTTCAATGGTTTGAGGTTTAAAATTCTCTTCAGTTGCCATGAGGATGCCATTTAATGTCATTTAATAGGTTTGAGTTCGCAGGTGTAGCAGACAAAGGCGCATTCTCATGCAAGCCGCCGCCTTCCCGGCTTTTTGCACTCCCAGTAGTAACAAATATATTTAAGTTATTATAATACACCCCCACACACAGGTGTAATGGAAATGAAAGTTTCCTGAAACAATGCTTTCTTGTGCGGAGGGCTGGCCGGGGCGGCAATGGGAAAGTGTGTGCTTCTGGTTACCAGGCCTGTAATTTGAGCAGACGCCACCATGTAGACAGTACTTGGTTCAGGTCTGTGGCTCCCGGGGCTTCCCTTTTGTGTCAGTTACTAAGACACGTCCGTCTTAGACCGTTCAGGTTGCTATAACAGAATACCACCGATGGGTGGCTTATGAACAGCAGGAATTTATTTCGCACAGAGCTAGAGGCTGGGAAAGCCAAGGCTGAGGCACCGGCTTCCTGTGAGGGCCCTCCTCCAAGTTCATAAATGGTCATCTTTTTTTTTAATCCAGTAGGTGGTATTGGGATGGTTCCCCACTCATCTAGATGTGAGGTGCGTTCAGTGCTGCCTCCTTCGGAAGGAGCATCCTCCTGCGAGCCTGGCTCTTCCTCCTGTTGGCTGACAGAACGGTAGAGCCACCGACACATAAAACTGCCCTTTGTGCGCGGCTGGAGACAGTGGTGATTTCACAGCATCCTGGGCATCTACACCATGAAGGAGGAATCGGGGCTCTGCGCCAGGCGCTTCTTCTCCTGTTTCCTCTTCTCCTCTTCTGGAGAGGGATGGAGGCGAGCCTTAGCGAGAGGCATATTGTCCTGGGGAGGTCATCACGGCCGGACAGGCTCATCGGTGGTCATCTCGCGGTGGGTCCTCACATAGCAGAAGGGGTGAGGGGCTCTCTGGGATCTCTCTCCTAAGGACACGAATCCCATTCATGAGGGCTCCACCTTCATCACCTAACCACCTCTGGAAGACCCGCCTACCAATACCAACATGTCAGGCATTAGGATTTAACAAATGAATTGGGGGGGGAGGTGTCACAAACATTCAATCGATAGCAAGTACAGAATAAGCCATCTGACTTTAATAAAATAGAAAGGATACATATGCTAAATGTCATCATTAACATTTACTTGAAATGTTTTAAAGAAAGAATAAAACTTAAAAAAGCAATGGTGCCCTAGCCGGCTTGGCTCAGTGGACAGAGCATTGGCCTTCGGACTGAAGGGTCTCAGGGTCAATTCCAGTCAAGGGCATATGCCCAGGCTGTGGCCTCCATCCCCAGTGGGGGGCGTGCAGGAGGCTGCCGATCCATGATTCTCTCTCATCATTGATGTTTCTGTCTCTCTCTCCCTCTCCCTTCCTCTCTGAAATCAATAAAAATTAAAAAATAAAATAAAAAATAAAGCAATGGTGCATTTGTGGGCTGCAGTGATTAGCATAACCCTGGACGGCCTGAGCCAAGGGCTCAGACAGACCATCAGAGGCTCGGGGAACGACATATGTGTCTTTCTCTTCTTTGGAAACTGAGGATTCCACACACCTTTGCCCTCAAATCTCTTTACCAGTCCTATTTCTGACTTTCCTCTCTTTGTCAGATTTTGTTTAAAATTTTTCTTGACATCCTCTCTCCTTTTATACTTGAGCAATAAATGTGTGCAGAAGTGATTCTAATCAACAAGCTTGTCACTGGCTGTATAAACCTCAAAGTAAAAGAAGAATGAATAATCCATTTAAAAAGTGCTGTGCTTGTCACTGATCACCTGAGACGGATACGCCCTGTAGAGGGCAATATTTCTCGTTGCCTAGAAGTTTATAATATTTCAGAGACACAAAAATAAGGCCGCGTAGCCACACCCCAGGAGGGCAGAAATGAAGAAAGCCTTCTGGGCTCAGTAATGATCACAGACGTCCACCGGAAAGGAGACATCACTGATGATACGCTCGATTATTGTATGGATGGAAAAGGGGCCACATGCTGACCTGACAAGCTCAGGGAGGCCTGCATGGCGGTCTTGCAAACTCAAGGACCTAAAGTAGCCACAAGGATGGTCTGAAATTAAAACTTTTAACTAAAAGCAGTTATGGTGGGTAGTCACATCCTAGGCCTGTATCTTCCCTGACAAAGGTCAATCTTTACTTTAACTGAGCCTATTGCATATCATTGAAATGTCAGGGTATATTAGCATAACCAATGGACACAGACACTGGAGTGGTGGGGGGCTTGCCCTCAGGGGTGGGAGTGGCAGGAGGGTTAATGGGGGGCGGGGAGACGTATGTAATACTTTAAACAATTAAAAAAAAAGAAATGTCAGGGTAACTTGTAACTTCCCTTTTCCCTTTTTCTGGACCCCTCAGGGCATAACCAAAAGCCCTGGGCACCAGGATGGAGACCACAAATTCCTTCATTGTTATTGTTATCATATTAATTGTTGACTGCTCACTATCCTGTACCCACCTCAGTAAAAGAAGTATGTGTCTATCATTTTACTTTTTATCCAAACCCAGAGGTCCCCCCCCTTTGCTTTCTCCCGCCTCCGTAATCTATCACCAATGGATTTCACGTAACCCACTTACGTCCCCTCCTTTGATTGTAATGTATAAAACAAGGTGAAAAACTGCCATACTCTGGGGCAGCGGTCGCCAACCTTTCGGACCTCACAGACCACCAGCGCAACCACCGCTCTGGAGCATTATCCCAATCCATTGAGATTCTGCTTCCCAGCAATTGTCGACATGCCTGGGTTGTGAGCTCGATCCCCAGTAGGGGGCAGCCGATCAATGATTCTCTCTCATCATTGATGTTTCTCTCTCTTTCCCTCTCCCTTCCTCTCTGAAATCAATAAAAATATTTTTTTAAGAATTTATGGTCCACACTTCTCCCTGCTCCTCCTCCCCAAACCAGGAAACGCAATGTCCCATAACAGCGACCCAGAAATAAAAAGTAGTTACGTTTAGTACAAGAAACATACAAAGAGGTTCCTTACGAATTTAACGTTTTTAGAGCGGCATCAGAAAAGAGGGCGTGATGGTTTCCTTTTTTGCTGTGGGTGAGTGTTAATACCTCTCAAGGCCTTTACAAGCCCCCCAGTCCACACATTCTCATTTTACAGAGGAGATATAGCATCTGCTCGTTTTTGGAAGAGTGATACATAGAGCAAGAATTCCACCAGGGGCAGTGCGCTCAGCGGGCACGGGTCTGTCTCTTGCTTCAACAGTGTTTGGACGGAACAGACCCAAGAAGGCCCCAGCTTCCAGCCTCCGGCCACTCTCCTGTCTTATCCAGTCACCACCTTCAGAACCACCTCCGGGACCAGCCAACACACTGTTGATGTTTATTTCTACCTTAACTCCTTATTGCCGAACAACCATGAGCTCCCAAATTCATCAGAATCATTCCACCCACCGAGGTGGGGGCTGCGGTCAACCGCCTGGCCAGCCTGCCTCTGGGGCCTCCCACACCTACCTCTCGGCTTCTATTTCGACCTGGACGATGGAAGTGGCTCTGGAGGGCGTGGGCCACTTCTGCGAGTTGGCAGAGAAGAAGCGCGAGGGCGCTGAGCGTCTTAAAGTTGCAAACCCAGCACGGTGGCTGCGTTCTCTTCCAGGAAGTGCTGAACCCTCCCAAGATGAGGGGGCAAAATCCAGGAGGCCATGGAGGCCGCCCTGGCCTTGGAGAGGAACCTGACCCAGGCCCTCTTGGAGCTGCAGGCCCTGGGTTCTACCCACAAACCCTCAGCTCCGTGACTTCCTGTGAACCACTGCCGGGGTGAGCAGGTGAAACGCAACAAGAAGATGGGCGACACCTGACTCACCTTGCAGGCTGCCGGCCCCCAGGCTGGGCTGGGCGCGTATCTCTTCCAAGGCTCCCCCTCAAGCACGACTAGGAGCCTGTGGAGCCCAGAGGCCTTTGAGGGGCCCCTCGGCCTCCCCCTGGTGTCTGGCTTTTACCGGAGCCTCTCCACGAAGAAACTACTAGCCGTTCTTTTAACCACCCTGAAGCCCTCTCCCATGCATTGGACCAAATGAAACAATAAAGCTTTTTGCAGAAAAAAATAATAATAATTCCATGAGGTTTAGTGGAGACAGAATATTCCAATACTCACGTTGGAAGCCAGCTGCTCGGGTAACACTTGGCTGGTTCTCTACCACGTGGTTTATGGGGAAGGTGATCTTGTTGCTGCTGTTGTCATAACTACAAGCTGCGCTGCCATTTCCTGGGGGTCAGATCGTTATTATGGGCAAAGCTTCCTGAGGTGAGGCCGACGGGTCCTCGGCGACTGAAGGACCTATTGGGTCAGTCTCTCCTCTCTGTTCTCCAGCCATAGAGCTGTTTTCACGGTCTCGCAGCAACGCGCATGGTCCTCGTGTTGAGGCTGGGCTCTCCTGGTGCTGGGAGACCAACAAAAGACTCCCGTACCTGCTTGTTGATGAGCAGTTTCCCGAGACCGTTCCTGGGGGTCCTGGCTCCTGGAGGTCCAGTTAGACGGTCGCTACATGAGTATTCCTCGGCCAATGAAGTTTTGAAACGTTGATTGAAGCCACATTAATTTGTCACAAAAATGTTCCTTTACTTCAGTCAGATGTCTCAGACCCTTCGGAAGTTCATGTGCCTCGTGAGTCTCCTAGAAGGCAGACATGACCCAGATCATGTCACTCGCTTTTTTGAGTAGAAACATCTTTTTTTTTCTTTTTGGCCAAACATCTGGAGGGGCCGGTGTCCCGAGAAATATTCGTGGGGGCATGCTGCATGACTTCAACCTGTACCTTACGACCAAGTCGTCCGGGTGGCTCTCTATTCCAGAAAAACCCTGTCAACTGGGGTTTTCAGATACAATTTAGTGAAGCAGTTCATGGACCCCGTCCAAGGACCCACAAATCAGGGTCGGCCTGGAATGGCTCCTTGGCCTGTGCCCTTGGTCAACCTTTGGTCACAGTACATAGATTGGGGTTTCAGATCCTGGTTCTCCCTCTTCCTCCCTCTCAACTTCTCTTTATCAGAGTCACGGAAATAGTTCGAGCGCGTTCTTCTCCCTCTTCCTCCCTCTCAACTTCTCTTTATCAGAGTCACGGAAATAGTTCTGAGCGCGTTCAGACACCAATAAACAAATAAATAAATCCCCCCCAAACAAAAACAAATGCCTTGCCCATCAATGACGGTGGCAGCTCAGCACTTTCAGGAAAGGTCCTCATTCCAGTCCCCTTTCCAAAGGGGCTACCTACCACATTAGAGATGCAGGAGCAACCGCTCCGTGGTAGAAAGATGTGCTTCCAAATAAACAAGCTCTGAACTTTGGAAACAGTCCCGTCGTTGAATCTGAATGCATTTCAAGCTGTCCGCTCCCGGGAGGCCAGGATTGAATTCTGGGGAGCAAGACTGTTTCCTGCCCAGCTTCCCGGGTGGCAGGGACCAGCGCCTCACTGTAAACAAACAAGGAACCTGGGTCTGCGCATGGGTTTCCGCCTGTGGCCAGGAGATGGCGCGTTCGGAAAACGTCTGCCCGCATCTCGGTGGGCACACCAGGCCTTTCTGCTTTTCACACGGGGTCAAAGGTCCAGGGCAGGACTAGAAGACCCCGTATTGTCCAAGACCGTAATTCAAAACCGGAAGATGCATCCAGTTCTAGGGTGTGTTTCTTTGGGAGGACTTGGGGGGATTGCACACGGGGTCAAAGGTCCAGGGCAGGACTAGAAGACCCAGTATCGTCCAAGACCGTAATTCAAAACCGGAGATGCATCCAGCTCTAGGGTGTGTTTCTTTGGGAGAACTTGGGGGGATTGTGAAAAGGGCTTTTCATTCCTTTTTCCAGCCACGGCTTCATGGTTCCAGTTCCTTGACCTTTCTCGCTGCCCTAGAGGAAGAGAAACTTCCTGACTCGTACAATTGGACCGTCTGACCGTTCTTGTTCTCACAGGATGTCAGATTGGGAAGGAGTGTTGAGGACACTTGGTCCAGGCTCTCCCAGCGCAGGAATTGATCTCATTAGTAAAGACGCCATCTATTTTGAAAATCTCACTAAGGTCAACAGTTCGTTCATTCACTCAGCTGTCAGTTCCTTCTAGACCAGTGTTCTCAACCTTGGCTGCACATTAGAATCGCCTGGGAATCTTTTTAAGCTCCTGATTTCTGTTCTAGACGTACAGGCGTGGTGGTTGGGTCAGTGGTCGGCAAACTGCGGCCCCTTGAGTGTGGCTCTTCCACAAAATACTACATGCGGGCGTGCACGTACAGTGTGATTGAAACTTTGTGGCCACACTCAAGGGGCCAAAGAGCCACATGTGGCTCCTGAGCCGCAGTTTGCCGACCACTGGTCTAGGTGGGTTACTGCCCTGACTGCTGCCCTCACACGGCTTACGAGTCCTTTATTCATTCACAATTCACTCGTTACACGGATGTTCAGTTATTTAATGGGTTGGCTTCAAGAATAAAACGGGTCCTGTGCCTCACCTTACTAAACCCTGCAACCAACCCCTGACACCGGTACTGCCACCCTCTGCCGTGGCGGGTAAGGGAGCGGACACTCAGAAAGAGTAAGTCCCGTATCCCAGGACACAGCTCATAAGTGGTGGTGGTTGTGGCAGGGGCCTGACTCCGAGGCCATGCCCTGAACTGTTCCCTTCCTTCTCGTGTGGACGGCCCGTGGAGATCCCGTCTTCTCACGCTGCCACCTGAGCGCTCTCCTGTGAACCTTGATAGACACGTCCGCCTCTCAGGGCACCTGGATGGGTCTTGCGACTCCGAGGCCATGCCCTGAACTGTTCCCTTCCTTCTTGGTCTTCCCGAGGGCGCGTGGACGGCCCGTGGGGATCCCGTCTTCTCACGCTGCCACGTGAGCGCTCTCCTGTGAACCCTGGTAGACACGCCCGCCTTTCAGGGCACCTGGATGGGTCTTGTGCTCTTCACTCCTCTGTCTCAAAGCTGCTCCTGCCCTGGCCAGTGTGCTCAGTGGTTAGAGCGCTGGCCTGCCCACCGAAGGGGCTTGGGTTTGATTCCTGGACAAGGGCATGGTACCTGGGTTGCGGGTTTGCTCCCCGCCCCCGGTCCCGGCACATGGGGTAGGAAACCAGTCGATGTATCTCTTTCACATCAATGTCTCTCTCTCTCTCAAAAAATATCCTCAGGTGAGGAATAACCAAAAATAAATAAATACATAAAAAAACAATAAAAATATTTAAAGCTGCTTCTTCCACATGATAACCCTTCGTTAGTTGAATGCCAAGAGCACGCCCGGACACTGTTTTATTTTCTTAGGCTAAAGAGACCCAGTTCCCACCTGCCCCCGAAAGGCATGGCTTGCGACCTCACCGTCCTGCGCTCTTTGGCAATTGGGCCTCCTGAGCTACCTCGAGGCTCTGTCAATGTCCCTCTTTAAACATCGCGCCCAGGAAGGCGGGCCCGGAGAGAGAACGTGGCGGTGAGCAGGGCTGGCCATGCTTTCTGTCCGGAGCAGAGCGTGTGGGTTCAGCTCGCTCTCTCCATGAAATGAACCCAGTCTTAACCCAGCACGAGGCTCGGGGACCTAGGCTCGGCCCCTGAGGACTGGGCTCGGCCCTCAGGGTCAGTGTGCGCCTCTGCCGATCTTGGCTCCGCCCTTGGGGTCTGGGCTCAACTCTTCTGGGGCAGTTGGGCTCTTTGGGGCTTGGGCCATTCGCTGGGGACTAGCTTCACCTCTTCAGGCCTCAACCCCACTCCCTGGAGCTACTCTAGGCTCTTCGGTGCTGGGCTCTGCCCTTCTGGACTGGACTCGGCTGTTCTGGGCCGGGCTCCGCCCTCTGGGCCGGGCTCAGCTGTTCTGGACCAGGGTGAGCTCTTTGGGGCTCGGCTCGGCTTTTTGGGCCCTCGACTGGGCACTTTGGCTTTGGGCTCCACTCTCAGGCAAAATTAAAAGAACTAGGAGGAGAGAAGCAAGAGATGAGAAAATTGAGAGAACGAGGACTGATTAAGTCCTCTGATTGGACTGAGTTGATTAGGTCGGCGAAGGAGGACAGGGCCGTCAGCCATGGCCAGCCTGTGGGCAGGCAAGGGGGTGGCCCGGGATGATGTTCTTTGGCAATTGGGCCTCCTGAGCTACCTCGAGGCTCAGGGAGAAGACCGAGGAGCCCCTCAGTCTCTGACTTCTGTCCCCAGGCAGCAGCTTCCTCTGATCCTTGGGTTCGTGTCCAGACTCTGAGCCTTTCCCAGGGCGATTCCTGGGGTTGGAGGGCAGGGAGGGAGGGAGGAACACACATTCACGGAGCCCAGACTAAGTCCACGCTTTGTAGGTGTTATTTCATTTTATCATCCCTGGAAGGATTGTATAGATGAGTAATAGGCTCAGAGAGGTCAAGTAACTTATCCAAGGACACACAACCACGGAGAAGCCGGAGATAAGACCACAGTTTGTCTGACCAAGAGCCCATGTGCTGTCCACTGTCCCACACTGCCTCCCAGATCAGGGAGGGGCTCGGGCATCTGCACCCTCTCCCACCCTGGGGCTGGCTATACTCATTGGACTTCCTTTCATATAACAGTAGTTACAGGCCTGCTGTTAGAGCTTGTAATTCAATGTATTAAGAAGGACACTCATATATTACTATATCACACATTTTAAAGTATTTCACCAGCTCTGGCTGGTGTGGCTCAGTTGGTTGAGCACCATCCCATGCACCAGAGGGTCGAAGTTTGATTCCCATAGGGCAGTGGTTCTCAACCTTCCTAATGCCGTGACCCTTTAATATAGTTCCTCATGTTGTGGTGACCCCCAACCATAAAATTATTTTTGTTGCTACTTCATAACTGTAATTTTGCTGTTATGAATCGTAATGTAAATATCTGATATGCAGGATGTATTTTCATTGTTACAAATTGAACATAATTAAAGCATAGTGATTAATCACAAAAACAATATGTAATTATATATGTGTTTTCCGATGGTCTTAGGCGACCTCTGTGAAAGGGTCGTTCGACCCCCAAATGGATCGCGACCCATAGGTTGGGAACCGCTGCCATAGGGGTACATGCCCTGTTGTGGGCTCCATCCCCAATAGGGGGCGTGAAGGAGGCAGCTGATCGATGTTCCTCTCTCACATCAATGTTTCTCTCTCTCTACCTCTCCCTTTCTCTAAAATA
>NW_005367911.1:1424748-1442223 GCF_000412655.1 Myotis brandtii | reverse complement strand
CTGGGCTAGAGAAGCGCACGGAAGCATTTATGGATGACATGGCACAATGTCGGACTTTGCTTGAACAGACTTGGCAAAATGAGAACAGCAGACAAAGCAGGAAGGGGGTTAAAGACTATTGAAGCTGGGTGACGGGCCCACAGGAATTCTTTGTTCTACTTTCATGTATGTTTGCACATTTCCCAATAAAAAGTTCTAGTAGCTGTTTTCAAACATTTGCATGTGACAAGATAATAGTCCTTAAATGTTGACAAACAAGATTATAAACCACACCTGTGCTTCTGTGGCTACCCAGAGTAACCCCTATTGAGTTTGCAAACATATACTTTGAGTTTTGTTTTGTTTTGCTTTGTTTGTTTTGGGTGTTGATCTTTTCATGCTGATGAGTGGATCTCTATTCTCAGTTCAATGCCTACCAGTTAGTAGGTAAATAAGTAAATAAACAGACGGTGCCTTTGCTGATCTTGACTTAGAGACCCCACAGAAGGGGCTGGGTCTCAGAGACCCCCCTCCAGTAGCGCTGGATTCTTGTCTGGGGGTTCACTCGTCCAATTTTTCTTCCCTCTTTTTTAAAAAAGTATTTTTATTGATTTCAGAGAGGAAGGGAGAGGGAGAGAGAGAAACATCAATGATGAAAAAGCATCATTGCGGGGCTGCCTCCTGCACGCCTCACACTGGGGATTGAGCCCGCAATCCAGGCATGTGACCTGACCAGGAATTGAACCTTGACCTTCTGGTTCATAGGTCAACACTCAACCACTGAGCCACGCAGGCCGGGCCACTCCCCTTTTTAGCAGCAGAGTCATCCGCCTCTCAGAAAGCCAGAACCCCAAACAATTGCAGTGATATCCACTCTGTTGAGCCCTGCAACTCAGTATGGGGAAGAGGTGCTGGTATGGGCGGGATCAAGTGTCCAGGCTGTGTCCACACTGACTGTGTGAGACCAGGCAGAGCCTCGGCTCTCCCAGCGCACGCGCGCACACTCACACACACTCACACACACACTCACACACACACACACTCACACACACACACACTCACACTCACTCACTCACTCACACACTCACACACACACTCACTCACACTCACACACACACACCCCGTGCCCTGGCAGCTTGGGAACCTGGGCCCAACACCCCCATCAGCATTCTCCAAGACAGGCCCACCGCATCCGCAGGAAGGAGAATTTGGGGTGTGGGTGGGGGGCTGTCACATAAGCTGGCAGTTACACCAATGTGATGAGTGAAATGACAGCCACGCACGGGCCTCCTGGAGCAGAGGAGGGGCAACAACTCAGCCTGGCTGGGAGCAGGGAGGCTCGGGGGAGGTGGTCCTGGAGTGGGCTGAGTTGGGTCCCAATGGGTGAGCAGGGCAGGCCATTCCAGGCAGAGGGAACAGCATGGACCGAGATCAGGAGGCTAGAAACAGTGTGCAGGATGCTGGCTGAGGGGACAGGGGGAGGAGGGCAGGGGCTGGGTGGGCCCACCGCAGACCACAGAGGGGCCTGGACTCCACGCCGTAGGCCGCAGGGAGTGTTGCGCCAAGAGAAACCCACCAAATGTACGCTCAGGCCACACGGGGCAGGGTGGGGCAGGGCTGAGGCTGAGAGGCCAGCAAGGAGGAGGCCCCTTGGAGAGAGGAGGAAGGCCTGGTGTCCCCAAAGGCCATCTCTTAGTCCCTCTTAGGCTCCCCCGGTTCCAGGTTGGAAAGGTAGGAGTTTGTATTGCATTAAATGGACTCTGCCTCTTTAAACGTTCCTTTCTCCCCGACCATCCTCTCTCCGTGTCTTGCCCACAAATAGGATGGCCATGAGGCTGCTAAGAGAGCCCCCGTCTCCCAGCCCATGCCCCCCAAAACAGAGTCCATTGGATCTGTGTGTTAGTTTTATTTTCACTGCTTTGGTCTATACAAAAAACCAATAACCAAAAACATAAAGCGATAATAATAAAACTCTCCCAGGGACCTCCCCCAGCCTCCACACCCACGTGCAGGAGATGCGGGGGAGGTGAAACAGGAAGGGGAAGAGAAAGCCCCTCACCGCACACCAGAGGGGTCAGCCAAGAGCACTTCTGGGGTCAGCTAGGGCAGTCGTGTGGGTGGGACGGGGCGGGCGGGGGTGGGGGTGAGGAAGCTGTCCCCAGAGCTCCCCCGGGAGGGGGCCAGGGCCCAGTGAGCGTCCTGGGGAGAGGAGCAGGCAGGGGTCTGGAGTGGGGACTCACGCTCCATATCGTCCTGGACGGTCCCTGAACTTTCAGGAGAAGCTTTGGATTCTGGGACTTTGGGCCTTGAACCTGGTCCTGGAGACCCCGGGGGCTCAGGACAATTGGTGGGTGGAGTGCAATGAGAAAATCGGACCCAGAGAAGGAACCAAAGCCCAGTGGGGCCCAGGCGGCTGGAGACGGGCAGCCAGCGCAGGGAGGGGGGCCGCTGGGGAAACAGAGTCTAAAGCTTTAGTGCCAGGGCCACAGGGTGGGGGAGGGGCCTGGGCCGTTGACCCACAGCCCAGAACAGAAAAGCAGGAGCAGATCACCATCCCAAGAAAGACCCTATGGAGGCACGGGGTTCGGCAGGAAGTCACGGCCCTGGTCCCCCGGGCTCAGGCACTTTTCTGTCTCGCCCCATCGTCTGCACAGAGAGCCTCTCCGATGAGGAGCCGCACCTGGGGATGGGCAGACACCGAGGTCAGGGCAGGACTGTGTCCCCTAGAAGCTTGCATCACCCACCCACCACCCCCAGAAGGGGCAGGACTCCCCACCCAGCAAAGATAGAGACTAAGGCAGGCCTTCCTTGGGGGAGCTCAATAGCAAAAGGCCCCACACTCGTTCCCCCAAAAGGAGCCAGAGTTTCAACAGAAACATGAGCGGGCCCCGCGAGAGGGAGGATCTAGCGGGAAAGGAAATCGTGTCTCAGAGGGAGGCGCCATACCGGGTGGAGCCAGCTAGGCCAGCATGTGGTCGGCGGTGGGGTAGGGGTGCCGGAGGCCTTCGCTGTAGGTGTCGATGGGGTAGTCCCCCTCCATGTCCATGTGCATCTCCAGGGGGTCCAGGGGCACGTCACTCGAGTACATGGGACGGTAGGTGGCATCCATGTCTGGGAAGGAGAAGGGGACTCTGTCCAGGGTCTGCAGACCACCCTGTGTGTGTTGGGGGGGTCTGGACAGCCCTCAGCCACCTCCTCGCCCCCTGCCTATCCCCGGGGGACCTGACCTGCCTCCCTAAACTCCCACGTCAGAGACCTGGACAGGTGTGCGTGTGGGTGCCATACAGTAGCTGCCATGGCCCTGCAGACACAGTGCCTCTCCCTCCCTCACACCCCCATGTCCCTCCCTGCTCTCTAGGCTCCTGAGAACTCTGCACACGCTTACCATCCGCGTAGGGTTCATTGATGGGGATCATGCTCTGGGCCTGAGGAAGGAGACAGAGAAACAGTGAGGGAGGGGGAAGGGCAGAAAACGCAGGGGGTGCGAGTGGGCAGCTAGAGATGCTTCTATAAAGGGGCCAGAGGAAAAGCGAGATCACTTGAGGGAACCGAAGATGAAATGGGGTAACCCCAGTACCCTGACAAACTCCTCTCCCCAGGCACCTCCCCGGGGGGGAGGTCCCACCATTCATGCTTGGGGGCACCCACAGAACAAGAACAGCCCTGCGGAGGGGAATGGAGGGGGGAGGACTTGAGAATGGGTGCCGGGAGCTGCCCCACCCAGGATCAGGGCAGCCCGACAGCCTATAGAGAACCTTTGTGCAAGTTAGAAAAGGCATTCCTGCCTCCACATTTTATATCAGCTTGGACCAAACTAAATCGCCGTTTTGGTGGGTCAAAACAGATAGCCTGCCGGTGTGGCTCAGGTTGGGCATGGTCCTGGGCACCAGGGGTTGCCAGTTTGATTTCCAGTCAGGGCACACGCAGGAGGCAGCTGATGATGTGCCGTTCTCACATCGGTGCTTCTCTCTCTCTCTCTCTCTCTCTCCCTCTCCCTCTCTCTCTAAAAATCAATTAAAAATCTTTTTAAAAATCCACAAATGGTTCAACCTACTCTTTCCATCTCCTGAGAAGCATCATAAATGATCCAATCATAAAATAAAAGTCTATGAAGTAGCCAGGATGGCATGAACGTGCTGTCCCTGTGCAGTGTGCCACTTGCGCAGCCTTCCTCGGCCACCACCACCACCCCCCAACCCCACCCCCGGTACTCACAGCCTCCCAGGCAGCGGGGTCGTGCTTGAAGAGGGAGTTGGTGAGCTCCACGGACACGCGCTTGCGGTAATCTGGGTTCTTGTCCTCGGAGATGCGGAACAAGACGGCCGCGGCGTAGGTGGCTGAGCAGAGGAAAGGCCAAGTCAGGCACCTCCTCCCCCTGGCTGGGGGGACAAGACCCAGCCCCCTCCTCGCCCTCGCCCCCAGCACAGCCTCTCACCAGTCCCCTCATTGCGGGAATGGAGTAGCTCCATGAGTGGGGCCGAGGCGCCCTCAGCGTCGATGGCGTCGGCTGCCTCCTTGTCCTGGGCCAGCTCGCACAGGACGCCAGCGGCCACACGCTGGATGTTCTCCACCGACGAGTACAGGAGCTGGGACGGGCGCAGGGTGGGGGTGAGGCAGGTGGCAGCACTCGGCAGAGCCCTGCCCTCCTCCGCCTCCCTTTAGGGATTAACCCCAAGCTCATACTAGAAAGTGTGGAAATTCTAAGAAAAGTATGAAGAAACGGAAAAGAAAGCCACACAATTCCCCATCCGGACAGCCAGCCTCTGTGAACACACTGGCATATTGCCACTGGGTTTTTACTATCGTCATCAATCTATCCTATTTTCTTCATCTGACATTGCATAAAGCAGTTCCTGTTTTATTAAAAGAGTTTCCCTAAAAATGTCTGAGTTCACATTGAAACACAAGAAAGAAAGAAAATGCTGCGAAGCAAAACAACCACCACACCACACCGACCACCAGCCCCAGGGCGGCCGACCTTCCCAGGTCAGCAGTGGGGACAAGCAGGGGTGGGGGGACCTCTCCTGCCCACCTGCCCAGACTCACCTGCACAAACAGGGGGATGGTGTTGAGTCGGAAGATCTCCATGCGGTTCATGGGATCCCGGGCGAGGATGTGCAGGGCCCCAGTGCAGCCCTCCACAATCTCCTCCATCCTCACGCCATCCTGCACGAGAGGAGCCATTGGGGCATGGCAACAGGTGGCCCTTGGACGTGGCCTCACACCCCCCGACACTCTGTCAGACCTCTCTGGTCCGTGGAGTGGCACCAGCTGCAACTCGCCTCCCCAAGCACACACTCACGTGCACACACACTCACAGAGGACTGAATGCCAGACCCCCGGGGGGGCGGTCACGGGCACCCTGGCTCACTCACCGTGTAGGGCTGCTGTGTGCCCGCAGCCACATGGCGCTGGGCATCCTGATGGGCCTTGACCAGCAGCTGGACAAGGCGGGGAATGACTGCTGCCTCTTGCAGTGGGGCATGGTTGGCTGGGCACAGGGCCAGATTCCTGATCAGGCCAATGGTTGCCTGGCAAGAAAAGGGACAACAATCAGGGCCATTTCTTGGGTGTCTGGAGGATCCCAATTTCCCAGCATCATCTCCTCCTCCCCCAGCATCTCTCTGACCCCTGGACGAACATGGATGTGCTGAAGGTCTCCCAAGAATGAGACCACCCCCGCGCATGTCCCTTATTCCATAGGATCTGTGGGTTCTCGTCGGTCTAACGTCTAACTCTGACAGCCCCTGCTAAAATAATACCCCAGCCCGGCCCGTGTGGCTCAGTGGTTGATTGTCAACCTATGAACCTGGAGGTCATGGTTCGATTCCCAGTCAAGGCACATGCCCGGGTTGCGGGCTTGATTCCCCAGTGTGGGGTGTGCAGGAGGCAGCCAATCAATGATTCTCTCTCATTATTGATGTTTCTATTTCTCTCCCTCTCCCTTCTTCTCTGAAATCAATAAAAATATATTTTAAAAAATAAAATGATACCCCATTCCAGAACATTCCACCAACCCCCATGCCCTGACCCTCACCCTTATCCCTTCTCTTAACACAACTCCCCTCCTCTCAAGGCCTACCGAGTCAGAACCTGCAGTGTAATGAGACAGCCCAAGTTGGTCATGTGACTAGTAAAACTTGGAGCTCTGCCTTTGGGGATGGCTGAGCAACAAGAGAGAAAGATTCTGGGTCTCAGGAGCAGAGCCGCTGAGGGGGTCTAAACCATTCCATGAGGAAAGAATTTCTGTCTTACTGAGGGCCTCTCTGTTACAGCAGCTCTGCCTGTACTGATACAGCACTAGTCCTGACTGCAGAGCCCCTTCCCTGGCCTAGCCCCCCCCGCGGCAGTGGTGGCTGTACCTTGACCAGTGGCCACTGGTTGGGCTGGTTGAGCAGCTTGACAATGGCTGGGATGCCATAGTTGAGGCGCACGGAGTTCTGGGCCATCTCGGCCTCGGGGTGGCGGCTGGTGAGGTGGCGCAGGGCGCAGACAGCAGGCTCCGTGATGTCGTCCTTGTCGCCAGCACGCAGGATGGCGTGGATGAGCGCCTCCACGCCGCTGTTCTGCGTCACCAGCGTCTTGTTCTTGCTGTTGTTGCACGTCAGGTTGGACAGCGTGCCCGTGGCACAGGTGAGGACGTTGACGTCGTCCACACTCAGCTGGTTCACCAGGATCTTCAGCACGCTCTCCAGTCCCTCCTGGGGTCGGGGGTCGGGGAGGCAGTGATGAGTGAGAGAGACTCCCAACTGCCCCCAGGCATGCCCCAGGGGAGCGCGATGGCCGATGGCTGATCTCAAGGGGCCCTGCTGGTGTGCCAGGGAACCTCCACCCCTGTGCCCGTGAGAGGGCAGTGCCCTCCTGCAGGGCACTGAGGCCGGGGAGGGCATGTGGCTTGCCCACGGACCCACGGCTAGTGGGCCGGATCTGAGCCCCGGCCTGTGTCCCAGCTCCACGCTCTCTCCTCCAGCCGCCCTGCTCCTCCTCCGCATCCTCAGACCCAGGCAGAGCCCCACTCAGGCTGCAGGAGGCCCTCAGGCCAGGAGGAAATTGAGGTCCCTGCCTCAGTGGCCCAGCTGACCCATTTTTACATGCTTCCACCTTTCTGGGCGTTCACGCTGTCCCCTTCAGAGATCCCCAGGCCAAATCTGCGCTCAGGAAACACCCCTAACCCAGCAGCCTCACGTCTCCCAGGGGGTGCCCTGTGGGCCTGTGGTGGGACAGGAAGACCAGGCTCTGGGGACAGACAGCCCTGGGTTCACCTGCCAGCGCTGCCATTTCTCAGCTGGGACCAAGGGCCCTACTGGACTTCCTGAGCCTCTGTTTCTTCATCTAACCAACCCCGTCCCACACTCCACCTCACGTGTTAAAAGGGGTGAGCAAGACAATGTCCAACAGTCCAGCAATGGCAGTGCTCATAAACAGCCTGCTGACGGGGCTCTGAGGAATGAGAGTCAGGCTGGAAGGAGGGACCAGGAGACTGTCCTGAAACTACAGTTTTTCTTAAGTTGTGTTTTTAGCCACTGGGGCCCTCAAGCTGCTCCCCGCCTCGGGGCCTAGGTCAAACTGTTCCCCTGGTTCCCCCAGAAACCCAGCCTAGAAAAATCAGCCCCCGTATCGATGCCCCTTCCCGAATTCCTAATGGGGACTAGAGCCTTGAGCTAAAGGGATGAGGGTCAGGCTCCTTCCAGCCTCAGCCACAGCATGGCAAGATGTAGAGGCCTCCGCCCCATCCCCCTCCGCCCCCGGCTCCTGAGGTCAGACTCCGAGACAGGAGGCTGGACGTGGTAAAACAGGAGGACAAGGGGGCTGATAAAGCGAACCCCGACCCGGACATTTTCCTCACCTGCTTGGTGGCCACGTCTGAGAGGTTGCGCAGGGTCCACAGGCAGTTCTGCACGAGGCGGGGGCTGTTGCTGGTCAGGTGTTTGCCCAGAGCCTGCATCCCACCTGGGGCGGGGGGACAGGGGTGACGTCAGCCACAGGGGAGCCCAGCTAACTGAGCCTGGCCGCTAGCCAGGGCTCCACCTCGGCCCTCCTCGCCACGCGGGCCTCGTCCTCGGGCCAGCGCACTCACCGGCCTCCACGATGGCAGGCTTGTTGTTGGGGCACACCGACAGCACCTTGAGCACGCGGCTGGTGGTCCAGAGCAGCTTCTCGTAGCTGTAGTTGCGCATGATCTGCACCAGGGCCTGGGGTCCTCCGTTGGCCAAGATGATGAGCTGGGGGGAGACGGGGAGGAGTGTGAGACAGACGGGGACTGTGACAACGAACAAGGAAGGGAAGGGGGCTCACGGAGCCGCCATTACTGAGCTTCAGGTAAAACCTGATTGTGTGACTACTCAATAAGCCAAAATCTTGAAAAAAGGATAATCCAAGATGCTGACCAGGATGAGGTGAAACTGTGCTAACAAACATCACCGCTGATGGCATGGTAAGTAATACAATCATTTTGGAAAGCGATCTGGCAGTCGGGGTAAAAGCCGAGAAACATCAAAAACGCTTGGCCCTGATGGTGAAAAATGTTCCATTCTCTGGGGAAAGCTGTGTGCCTGAAGATGTTCATTACAGCATTGTTTACAAAGGTGGGAAAACAGCCCAGTCGGTGTAGCTCAGTGGTTGAGCGTTGACCTATGAACCAGGAGCTCATGGTTCGATTCCCGACCACGACACGTGCCCGGGTTGCAGGTTGGATCCCTTCTGTGGGGCACACGGGAAGCAGCTAATCGGTGACTCTCTCTCACCATTGATGTTTCTATCTCTCTCTCCCTCTCCCTTCCTCTCTGAGACCAATAACAATATATTAAAAAAAAAAAAAAAGTGGGAAATCAGGAACAATTCAGATGCCCTTCCTCAGAACCAAGTCTGGGGCCTCCACTTAATGAAATGCTATTTGCCATTGTAGAGGGTAATTTTGAGGACAACATAACATAAAAACAGATGCAGTTAGGCATTTGCTATGACTACAGCTACGTACAAATATGCCTACAGGATAGCACTGGAGGGAGCACATCGAGGTAGCAATGGCTGTGTGAGGCTAATGAATTTTTTTCTTTTCCTTATACTCAAAATAGATATACGATGAAACATGCATGACTGCACATACATGTATATTTCACCTACAAACGGTCAGGAGGCATCGGTCTGAGGCTGCAGCCGGACAGAAGGCGATGTAAAGGGGGCCGTGGGTCTTGGCTGGGGCGGGGAGGGGCCCACCTTGCTCTCCTGGTTGCCGTAGGCCAGCAGCTGCAGGCAGTCGGTGGTGATGGCCAGGAACTTGGGGTTGTTCTTGTTGAGCAGGGGCACCATCTTCTGCAGCCCGTCGGCCAGGCGCACCGCCATCTTGGCGCCCTCCTGGTAGAGCAGCAGGTTGTGCAGCGTGGTGATGGCGTAGAACAGGACCGACTCCACGGGCGAGCTGGGGTGGCGGGCAGGGCGTTAGGGTGAGTCGGGTCCCAGGGGCCTGGCGTAAATGTAGGCCACCTCCCCCAGGAAGCCCTCTCCAGTACCCACACCCCATGGAAACAGCCCTCTGCTAAAATCTCATCGTTCCTCGAGCCCAGCCCACGTTTATGCACACAGCACCTCCCCTCTCCCCACGGGACCTTGTCACCTCCAGCTCCTGGGCCCCCAGCCCGGTGCTGAGCAAAGAGTAGTCCCCTGTTACCTGCCCCTACCATGTAGAGTAACTACCACATAGAAGGCCACATGCCTTCTGGAAGGGGCTCGGAAGGGAGTAGGATCAACATCTACCCTCCAGGAACTCACAGCCTGGTCCTGAGCTGAGGAAAGAGGCCACTCAACACTGCAAGGCCCAAAGGATGCAGGGAGCACGCTGTTCCCTCCCTTGGAATACTCTTCCCTTCATCGACAGCAGCTTCTCAGAGGTCTGAACCATCTCAGACACGCCTCTGCCCTGGTTTATATGGTAGCCTCATGTCTAACCTGCTCATTATATGAGCAGCTAAGCACCAAGACTGGGCGTGGTTCTGCACCTGGCACATAGTAGGTGCTCAGTAAACGTGGTATGGAAGCGCAGGGAAGGGAGGGACAAGGCCAAGGGAGGGAGGCCCCGGGCCCCCCAGTGAGAAGGGGTGGGTACCTGAGCATGCGAACCAGGGCGGGGATCCCACCAGACTTAAAGATGGCCAGCAGCCCCTCGCGGTGGTGGGAGAGGTTGTGCAGGATGCTGGTGGTGCAGCGGGCCGTGTCCAGGTCGCTGGTGTTCTGCATGGTGCGCACAACAGCCGCCACCAGCTGGGGCGAGCCCATCAGCGCCCGCCTCGATGCCTCCTTCTTCGACAGCTGATTCACGATCATGGCTGCCTTAGTCACCACCACCTGGGGCGGGTGGAGGGAAGGATGGAAGTGAGCGGATCGGCCAGGTCCAGCTGCCACTGTGAAAAGGTGGTGACCAGGAGACCCATTCACAAAGCTCAGTGGGGACCCAGGTCAAACCCTTCCTACGGATGGGGCTCTGGGTCAAAGACCTCCCTCTATCCCCAGCCCTCCCCTGTGGACACCCGACCTCTCCCACCCCAGCTGGGCCCCCCACGGACCGGGTCCTCATCATTGAGAAGCTTGGTGAGCTCAGGCAGGGCCCGGGTGGCCAGCTCAGCATCATCCTGGTAGTTGATGAGATGTACAATGGCCGACTTGAGCAGCTGGGATGGCTCAGCCAGCCGCTGCAGGTTGGTGGTCTGCCCCTCCACCTGGGTGGCCAGCAGCAGCGAGCTGTCCTCTCCTGTCATGCCAGGACACATGGCCTCCCGCACCCGCTTGGCTCTGGCCGTCGTGGACATCTGGTACTCCAGGTCACCTAGAGACCAACGGGCAGGGACTGAGCTGCAGAAGCAGGCAAGGGGAACCTGGGAGCAGGGCAGGCTGTGGAAATAGCCCAACTGCATTCTCTGGGCTGCCTCCCAACCGGACCTAAGGCCCAGCACACCAACTACAGTTCTGCCTCTAACCAGTGACCTTGAGGAAGTCACCATCGCCTCAGTTCCATCATCTGTAAAATGGGGCACCACCTGTTCTGTCCACCACAGGGAATTCTTATGAGAATTAAATGAGATAATAGCTGTGAATTTCTCTGAAATGAAAGGATTCGTGTGTAAGGCACATCTCACTACAGAAATGTTAGTGATGATTATTATTATTAATAGGAATAGCTAACATTTTTTGAGTATTTATTATATACCTGGCAGTGAATTAAGCATTTTTCTTGTATTTTCTCACTTAATCGTACCACCCTACAAGATAAGTACTATTTTTACAAGATATTTTTAGTATAGTTAATAAGATCTGAATCTGATATATTTTTTTAATTTTTATTTATTGATTTCAGAGAGAGCGAGAAAGAGAGAGAGGTCAATTTCTTATTCCGCTTATTTTGCATTCATTGGCTGATCCTTGTATGTGCCCTGACCAGATATGGAACCCACAACCTCAGTGTATCAGGTTGATGCTCTAACCAACCAGGGCCAAGATAAATACTATTATTATTTCCACTTTACAGATGAAAAAACTGAGGCACAGAGATTGAGACCCAAGCTGGGATCTGAACTCAGACAATCTGACTCCAGAGCCCCAACCTCGACTCTGCGTCCCTCCCTTAACAATCAGGTAAAGGTCGGATGAGACAGCCTGGTTCTCCTCAACCCTGAAATCTCATGATATTAATTATACCCTCATCATCTCCATGGGAGGCAACTCTCCCATTATATAGACAGGCAAATCGAGGCTCAGAGGCCGTAGACACCCAATACCATACAGCAGACCAGAGAGAAAGTCAGGAGAGTGGGTTTCGGAGAGCAGGAGGTGGGTTCTTAGCTCAGACTCCAGGTTCCACCTCCTGGGTGGACCTGGGAGTCCACTGTCCTGGCCAGTGTCCCGATGCCCTGGGGAGAGGGAGGCAGGGTTTCCACCCTCCAATTAACCAGGGAGGAGACATGGACATGGCTTTCCCACCTGAATGCTGGCGGGGCATCCCCATCCCTAAGCCCCAGAACAGGCTGGTTACTTCACCACCTGACCTTGGCCCACCTCCATGTCAGCGTGTTCCACATGCCAGCCTTGACTCCTCCCCGCCCCCCACCAGGAGCCCTCAGGCTGAGAACTGCACCTCCTCTAGCCTACTTCACCACCTGACCTTGGCCCACCTCCATGTCAGCTGTTCCACATGCCAGCCTTCACTCCTCCCCGCCCCCCACCAGGAGCCCTCAGGCTGCGAACTGCACCTCCTCTAGCAGAACAAAAGGACTCTGATTTCCACAGTCCACGGTCCCCGAGGGCAATAGTGACGCCTCTTCTTTATGCCGTAACTTCATAGAAGGCGAGGACTGCGCCTCTTCCTTCAGACGGATGGGCAGGGTCTGCCTCCCCTCCATTCTGGAGGTTCATGAAGAAGAATCTGCCTCCTTCCCAGATGGGGGTCTCCGGAAGCAGCTGAGCCTCCCCCCTCAGACTGGGTGGACCTCAGAGAGCAGGAGCTGAGCCTCCCCCCTCAGACTGGGAGGCCCCTGAAATCTGCCTCCTTTTACCCTGACCTCCCTCCGGGGCCCAGCCTAGTTTTCCGCTGGAGGACGGATTCCCCTGGGATAGTCCCCAACCTTGGCTCTGAGGCGCCCCCTGGGTGTAGGTCGTGGTCTTCTTGACCGTGTACTGGCGCCCACAGGCCTCCTCGTCCTCCATGATGCCCTTGCTGCTGACCGAGGGCACGCCGGTGTTGACGCCGGAGTGGATGCCTGAGTCGTAGGTATACGTCTGTTGCCACTCCGTCACCTTGATGGGCTGTTCAATCAGGTTCATCACCTCCATGGTGGCTGCTGGGGTCACAAAGAAAGGACAGGAAGTCAGCTGGCTCCGTTGAGGCATCCCATTGGCTGGCCCAGCCCCTGGCTCCCCCAGGCCCTGCCCGTTACCCCTTACTCCTACCACAAACCCAAGGGCCCCAGGGGGCTGTGGTGGAGGGAGTGGGGGACAGAAGAGCACCAGGCCCAGGGAGGGATATCCACGCCTGAGCCTGGGCTTGCATCTCTGACCCCAGCCAGGGTGGGGTGAGCCCCATGGTGGGTAGGGCAGTAAAAAGCTAGAGGCCTCAACCCAGCCCTGGGCTCCCACAACTAGTTGACCCTTCCCAACTCTCCCACAGCAGAAAGCACTCAGGGCCTCCAGCAGCTTCTGGGGTTCCCGCAGGCCCACCCCCATCCACCGGGGCTCCCTGGGAAGGGCCACTGGATGTGAGGTAGCTGCACCAGAAACAGGTTGGTCAGACAGGGAAGCAGTCAGACAGGTTTCTCTGGGAAGCCAGGGAGGCTGCTGGGAAGTCAGAGGCGCCCCAGGATCCCTCGGGATCTCACTTTCCTGCAGATGCAGCAGGATCACAAGTGGCCTGAGAGGCCCAGGGCCTAAGATTCCCCCATCTCTCCGACACCCCAGTTCCTGGGAACTTTTCCCAGAGTTCTGAGTCCCACCCACAGTTTCAAATGACAGCCACATACTACCGGGGCAGTTCGCCTGTCTGCTGAGCCTGTGTCCCCATCTGTAAAATGGGGTCATGCCACCTCCCTAGCAGGTGGTTGTGAGGACCGTATCTGGAAAGGACCCAGCATGGTGCCTGGCTCACAGTAGGCACAGATGTTGGTGACAGTGGCCGTGTGTCGGCACCGTCTACTCTCCCCTATAGTGTTTGCCCACCTCTGGGCCTCCTGGAACCCAGGCCAGCGATAAGCAGTGAGGCAGGCCTCGGGTGGTCACCGCCATCAAGAACCCCTCCCTCTCTCTGCAGGGACCTGGGGCACTTGGATTAGTGAAGAGTCGGCCCTACTGTGCGCCAGGGAGGTGCATTCCCACTTGCTGCCTGGCTCCCTGTCTTGGGAACGGACTGTGGGAGTCAGCGCCCGGGAGGAGAGGCAAGAGAAGCTGTGCTCCAATGAGGGCTGACCTTGGGCCAGACCTTCCACTAATGCGCCACCCTCACAAGCGGGTTTCGAAGCACATGCTCTGTGTCCCCTTCACAGATGTGGAAACTGAGGCTCCACCAGGCGAGGTGGCACAGCAGAGAAATGGCAGAGCCGGGACCAGGCAGAGGCACGCGTGACACCCAAGTGTGCGTGTGCGGGCTTTGCACACCCAGTGTGGCCTCGGACAGCAAGCAGAGCCCGGGCTGGTCTACCCGGGAGGCTAGGCAGCACCCAGCAGCTCAAACCTGTTGTGTTGGGGGACTGGTGAGCATGAGGGTGGGGTGGCTGGTGCCGCCTGGCCCCACCCAGGAACAAAGATCACCAGGGATATGTCTTCCCAGTGAGGCCTGGCGGGTGCCACCCTCAAGGAGGAAGGGATGACAAATGGTCGTCCTTCAGGTCTCACTTCCTTTTATGGTGACACCTGGCTGCTACCCTGCCCCTGAGCACACCTGGACAGGCAGAGGCAGGAGCCAGACCAGCTCCCAGCACCTCCGTCCCCTCCTCCCTCCTTCCCCTCCTCCCATCGCGTCAGCCCCAGTGACTCAGAGTTTCGTGCTGATAAACAGAAGCAGGCCCCGAGTACCAGACAGGCGGCTCGGTGCCACCAGCTGTGCCAGCTGCTTCCCAGGCACTGACCAAGTGTGGCTATATCAGAAGGACCCCCACACCCTCCCCCAACCCATGCCCAGCACTCATGCCTTCCCTGGAGAAAGAAAAGAGAGGAGAGTCCGGAGAAGCAAGCCTGTCACAGAACTGGGAGAGAGAGGGTGAAACTGCACCAGGAAATAAGCTGCATTAACCCTCTAAATGCCACTCGGCCAGGAGGAGGGCTGAGCCGACACCTGGACGCCGAGCCTCCGTCAAATCCACTAGGGACGGGCTGGGCATCTCGAACCCTGGTCAGTAAAACACCCCACTACTGGAGTTGGAAAAAGCTCCCCCCCACCCCCACCCCCAGAAGAAACAGCTGCCTCCCTCTGGGGCTCACAGGCCTCACCCAGAACCGCAGGGACATCCCCTCACCTGCCCAGTGTCCAAAGGGACCACTAAGATCAAGGCTGGCCACAGGAGGAGGTTTCCTCAGCAGGCCCCTCACCCCCACCCCTTCAGCCCAGGGGGACACAGAGGTCTCAGGAGGTCAGAGGATCCCTGGCAGAGAGGGCATCTGCCTTTCCTATCAAATGAAGCTCATCTCATCCTTCCCTCCAAGCAACCCTGGCAGGTATTCTATTATTCCCAAGTTCTAGGTGAGGAAATGGAGGCTCCACAGTGAGGAAATGGGGGTGCTCCACGCAACTCCAGGTCTGCCTCACTGCAGACCAGCCTCCAGCCACCAAACAGGGGATCCAGGGAAAGAGGGACCCCTGGGGTCAAGGAGAGAGGGCCAGACACACAGCTGCAGATGTGGGGAGGGGGGGCGCTGAGCCCCTCACCAAGGGGAGAAGCAGTGGGTAAGGCTAAGGGTGCTCATAGTTGGAGGCAGAGCAGCGGCCGGGAAATCAGGAGGCCCCGGTTCCCGTCCCGGCTCCCGCACAGACTTGCGGAGTGTCCTTGGGCAATTATTTTTCCTCTGCATGTTGCATGCCCGAACAGGGCCCAGGTGACCTCAGAGGAATGTGATATTTAAGATTCTAGGAATAAGGAACCAGAATTCCCACGACAGACAGAAGGCTGAGGGTGGGCAGAACTGGAAGCATTTCAGAGAGGACACACATCAGAACCCTCCTCGAGGGAGGACCCTAGGGCGGGAGAGCTATTCCTGCAACAGGAAGGCCAGACAGACGTCAGACCTCAGACTGCCGTCAACCAGCCCCACCTTTCTCCCCAGGAGAACCAGGGAAATTCTCCCACAAGAAACAAAAGTGCTGTTTCTGCAGTTCCCAGGCTGAAGGGGGCCGCACCCAGTTTGGTCTCATCCCTCCCTCTCCACCCAGGACCTGAAGCGAGACCTGCCACAATGCCCTGGACAGAGCCAGGGTGGACGTGGGCGAGACAGACGCGGGCCCTGCCCATGCGCCCTGGACACAGACGGGCAGAGCCAGACACAGGGCGGTTTTCTGCGTTGAATGGGGGGCCTTTGTTTTTAGCAGCGCGCTCTATTCTTGGCATCACAGGAGGAAGAAGGCAGCTCAGAGGCCGTAGGGTGGGGTGGGGGACAGCAAGGGGCAGGAAGAGAGAAGACAGGGCCTGGAGAGGCTGTGTGAAGGCGCCTCCCCCCACAGGTCCAGATGGGGGGGAAGAATCTGTGCGGAAGCAAGGAGGCTGCGTGGGCATATCTGCCCTTCATCCTTGCTTCCTCCTTGGCACGGCCAACCCAGCAGGCGAGACCTGCCACAATGCCCTGGACAGAGCCAGGGTGGACGTGGGCGAGACAGACGCGGGCCCTGCCCATGCGCCCTGGACACAGACGGGCAGAGCCAGACACAGGGCGGTTTTCTGCGTTGAATGGGGGGCCTTTGTTTTTAGCAGCGCGCTCTATTCTTGGCATCACAGGAGGAAGAAGGCAGCTCAGAGGCCGTAGGGTGGGGTGGGGGACAGCAAGGGGCAGGAAGAGAAGACAGGGCCTGGAGAGGCTGTGTGAAGGTGCCTCCCCCCACAGGTCCAGATGGGGGGCGGGGGGAATCTGCGAGGAAGCTAGGAGGCTGCGTGGGCATATCTGCCCTTCATTCTTGCTTCCTCCTTGGCACGGCCAACCCAGCAGGCAGGCACTGGGCACCCTAAATCCAAGACGTCCTGGCAGAGTGCAGCCCAGCCCTGACATTAAATATAACTCCCACCAGAGACCCATCCGTTCCCTGCCCCCTGCCTCCCCCCACCAGCGCTCACTGTCAGTGACGGGCACAGCTGGGCTGGGCTGCAGGATCCCAGGCGTCAGGGTGGAAGCAAGGACAGGAAGGGGCCAGAGGCTGGAACCAGGCTCAGAAACACTGCGTTCGAGGACGAGGGGAGCGGGCAGGGCAGCGCCCCCAGAGGTTCCTTGGGCCAGAAGCCAAATGTCCTTTGCAGACTCAAATCCTGGACTCAGACACTGACAGAGAAGGAGCTGTGGGCAGGCAGGAGCGCATGGGAGTCAGGCGAGGGGCTTCAACCCCACGACTCACTGGCCATGTGCCCTTGGGCAGGTCACTCCGTGTCCTTAAACCTCATCGTCCTCATCTATTAAGTGGAGATGATCGTGCTATTCACTCCCTTCTTCAGACCGTTGTGTGAACCAAGCACACCTGGGCCTGGAAGCCCGCTATGGACAGTAAAGACCCAGGCAAGCATCCTTCCATCAAGGAAGCAGAGATGTTAGAGGAGGAGGCCAGCAGCGAGGGGCCTGGCAAGGTGGCCGGCACCCAGCCTGCTCTTTGGGACCCTCTAATGAGGGCTCGGAGGGGTGCTGCCTCCCAGGCCTAGGCCAGAGTCCCTGGGGTGGGGTGGGAGGGGGCACGGCTGGGAAAGAAGTGTCCTGCCCAGGTCCTGGGAGGGGAGGCTGCCCTGCTCCGCAGTCACATGTGGGGCCTGATGCAGGCAGGGTGGTGAGGCC
>NW_005367911.1:1419779-1424550 GCF_000412655.1 Myotis brandtii | reverse complement strand
TGGGCAGAGCCTGAAGCGGGAGCCAGGTATGGCCAGGGCCCTGGGGACAGAAGACAGAAGCCCATCTGGAGCTTCTGGAGCAAAACCCCATTTCCTGTCTGGAGGACACCCAAGCAGTGGCCAGGGGACGGCCTAGGGGTCAGGCCAACCCAGCTGCCGTTTGTTTTCTTCCTTCTGGGCTCCTTCCCAAAGCAAACAAACCAGGGTGGGAAAACGAAGCGGACTTGGAGGAGAGGGAAATGCCAGGCCGGGTGGCTTGGGCTCCCCGGAAAGGGCTGGAGCTCCATTCCCTGCTGGTGACCCTGAGGGGGCAAAACCCCAAACTGGCAGAGGACCCCAAACCGGACTCCTGGGAATGGAAAAGCACTTCACACAGCCTCAGGAAACATGTCAGTGATGCATCTCAAAGCACAAGTGGTCTGTTCTCCCCAACCCACGCCAGGGGCTCGGGTGGCCGATGACCACAGCTGGCGTCACCGCAGGTGTCGCTGGGCTTCATGCTGCAAGGACGGCTGCCTGGCCCTCTCCTGGGACAGCAGGGAAGATCCCACAGTCCGTTCCCTGTTCAGTATTTGTGGGGAAAGTGAGGCTCTGGACAAAGGTTTGGCTAACCTTTGAGATGATCAAGATCGAGGCTACAAAACAAGAGGACGCTCAGAAAAGAGAAGGGGAACGAATATTCCCAGTTGTTGCCTCCATGGAGTAGGATTTTTTTTCTTCCTAACTTCCCCATTGTTTTTTACTCATGGCCCAGCCCCTGTCCCAACTCTACCCCCAGGCCACCACTCCTGGGAGATAAGAATCCACAAGTCTCCCTCTGTCTCCATAGTGAGGAGAGAAAACAGACCCGTGAACCTACACTTGGCAGGTCACAGAGAGCTGAGCTCCTGCCCCAGTGGCTGAGGTGCCCTGGGGCTGAGCACAGGGGCGTGGTCAGCGAGCTTTCTCTCAGGCCCGGCCTAAGAGGTTGCTGGAAATTGGGGCCGTGCTGCTCCCCAGGCCGCCTCCAGATTCAGTCCTGTCCCGGGAGAGAGCCTCCGGTCTCACTTGCAGGGACACAAACCCGATGACCAGCCCCAGCCACACTTCGCTTTCTCTTCACCGGGCGGCTGGGCCAGCTGGCGGCTCGTGGATGCCTGCCCCGCTCACGGCCAGGTCTCTTTTCTCCCAAAAGACAGGAGGCTGAGAGTTTCCCCAGGGACCCCAACAGACCGGATTCACCCCACAGGGTGACTGCTGCCTGGCCTCCCTCCTGGGGCAAGATGGTCCTCCCAGCTCACTCGGATGGGGCCCTGCTTCATCCTCTAGAGAAGACTCGACTCTGAGCCTCCACCTCTCCCTCTTCTCGCCTGTAGCACAGAAAGTCCTTCCTCCTGCCTAGCCTCATCCCTTCACTGAGAGCATCCGTCCCCTGTCGCTCTTGTGCCCTCAGGGGTGACGAAAAACTGCAAGCCCCTCACCCTCTTGATAGCTGACAGGCGGGACTGAATTCCTTCTCTTTCCTTCGCTGCCACATCAAGTCTCCTCAGCCTCCTCTTCTCCAGCATCAATAATCCTATGGGGGTCCCCTCCCGCCCTCCAGGGATCCGGAAGCCCGGTGCCGACAGGCTCAGGTAGAGGACCCGATTCCCCAGGCCCAGGTCCAGGTGGACAAGAGGACAGTGACACCAGCCCCTCCTTCAAGGACCACAGCCCCATCACCAGAAAGACCCTCCCAGGAGCAAAAAAAACACCCTACTGCAGCCCCCCAAAGGACAGCCCTCTCCACGCCCCAAAGCAGCCTGGCAGCACTGCCCGCTCCAGTCCAGCAGGACGTGGGCCCAGTCTAAATCTGACTCTCATTTCTCTCCACTCTCCAGGGAGCAGGCCCCCTTTATCTTGGCAGAGGCCCAGCCCCCAGCAAAGCAGGCAACTCCCACTTCCTATACAGGGACAAGCCCAGCACAGCCCATGGCTCTGCCCAGCTCAAGCCAGGAGGCAGCGGCAGCACCTTTGACTCCTGCCCTCCTCTCCCCACCCCCACCTCCTCCACACACCGACCACAGACCCCAGCCGTGGGGAGAGCGCCCCCCTCCCTAGAAACTATAAACCAAGCCACAGGGGAGATTTCAGAGGGCTGCAGGCTAGGACATGAGTCACCCCCACCTGATAAACCTGCCCCCACCTTCACCACCCACACGTACCTGCCCAGGGTCCTGCTGATGTCTCTTTTCCCCAAACCCCTGAGCAAAGGCTCCCAAACAGGAGTGGCAGGAAACTCTTCCCAGAGCCACAGTGGGCACCACACCAGGACGGGCTCTGGGTTTGGAGCCAGAGGTCCCACATGCCAGTCTTGGCTCTGCCTGCGGCGCCCTGTGCAACCCTGGGCAAGTGACTTAACTTCCCCGAGTTTCAATTTCCTCATCTGTGGAATGGGGCCGTGAGAACAGTTAATGAAAGTGCTGGGATTAAGTGAGAACAGTTAATGAAAGTGCTGGGTATCTGCAGAGCCCTCCCTTGCTTAAGTTACCATTTGTCAAGTACTTGCTGGGTAGGTAGGTTTATTCCCATTTTACCAAGGAAGTCACTGAGGCTCAGAGAGGTGAAGTGGCAAAGCTGGGATTCAAACCCTGCTCAGGCCAAGTCCAAATCCCTGTGCTCGGAACAGTCCCACCACAACACCTCTCCAAATGAACAGCCCTTCTGAGGATGAGTCTACTGTCCCTTCTCATTCTAAGGTGGCTCCTCTCCTGATCCCTCCCAGGTCAGGCCCAGGAGGGAAGCGGGCAGCAGCCCCAGCCCTGACTCCTTCATTCCTACAGGTGCATTCTCAGAGCCTCAGCCCCAACAGAAGCTCCAAAGGGGAATGGGGTGGAAGGGGGGAGGGGGGACGTGAGGAGGGAGGGCAGGGAGGACTCCTGTCATCCAAGCTTGGGCTTGATCTAGCAAGAAATGACTAATTGGGCTCCTACCTGCCCCCTCCCTCCACTCCCATCCAGTAAGGAGCCAGTTTTTTCACCAGCCACCTCCTAGCAATCCTTCCTCAGTATTATCTTTTCATCACAGCCACAAACCAGATTAGCTAAACTAATCATTTAACCAATGTAATTACAACGCCTTCCCCTCCTCCACGTTGGCATCCAGAAGAGGGAAAACAGGTTATTTTGCCCAAATTCCATGCCCTTATGGCTCCCCACAGGTACACCACCCGCTAGAGCAGAAGTGGGATGGGGAGGAAGCCTGATCCCTGGGGGTGGGGGGCACCCCATGGGGGTGTGACCCCCGCCCCCCCTCTTCCATCTACAAACAGGAAGGAGGTGGTAGATCCTCCCGACTGAGTCCGGACAAGCAGCCCTGGTCCCCCCTTCTTCCCTTCACCCCAGGACTGAGGGCGAACCCAGCCCGTACATTCCCCGTTCCCCAAGGAGGCCGGGCTCCAAGTCCCCGCAAACAGACCACACTGCAGGTTTCTAAAAACCGGTGCTGGGAGCTCGGTGGAGATCCCCACTCTGGGCAGGGGAAAGGCTCTCAGAAAATTGGGGATGGGCGAGGCGCTAACGCAGCTCTCCCTGAAAATCCTTTCCCCTCCTCGAAGCCTTCCTTCTGTCCCACTTTCCCCATCCAATTCTCCCAGGAGAGAGGGAAGGTGGGGGAAAGGGCTGCAAAGGCCTCCAGAAGGAATGCACCTTCAAAATCCAGAAGTCGGATGGAGACCAAGCCCCACTGCTCCGCGTGTTCCGGCCTCAATTACCCACCAGCTAAATAGCGTGGGGGACGGGGTAGAGGGGGGGAAATGAGGCCAGAACAGTCGCTTCCCCCACGCACGTCACTTGGCCCGGCCCTGCCCCACCCCCATTCCTGGGGAGGGGGCAGAGCTTGGGCCGGAGCCACTCGCTCAGGCCTCCAGTGAGGGGGTGTGGTGGTCCCCGGAGGCAGGAAGAGAAGGAAGAAGCTGCTTCCCCTTCGGCCCACCCCACCCCCACCTCAGGCCCCAGGGGCCCAGCAAACAGGATGGAGGTGGAGGCAGGGAGGATCGGGTCAGGGCGCCAGCACGGCCCCGGGAGCAGCCTGGCCAGCTGGGGGGAAAGGCTTTGCTCCAAGAAGGACCCCGTAAACGTGGGGCAAGCCCTTGGCAAGGAGGCAGGGAACGCTGCCGTGGAGACTTCTCCCGTAAAGTTTGTTTTGGGTGCTTTTTCCCGACAATAAGCGAGTAGAGAGGAGGGGAGTCCTCCTGCTCCCCTAGTAACACTCTGGGAGCCGCGGCTAATGGAAACTGGGCCCGCGATTCTCTCCCCATGAACGACCCCTCCGCCCAGACCCCCAGTCCGGGCCACGGGTGCCAGACACCGGCTGGGCTCAGAGCTGGCCCTGCACAGGTCCCACTGCCATCCCCCCCACCTCCGCCGGTGACCCCTGGCCCGCACCCCCCGGCGGAGGGAGGCGCCGCAGGTACAGTGCCCCTGAGGCTCCGGGAGCTGGAGGTCTGGGCCTCTGGACTCCGTGTGCTCACCTGCTCGGCAGGTGGGGCCCGCGTCGCTGGGAAAATGCGCGCTCGGCCCCCACCGTTGGGCAAGCAGGGCGCAGACAATAGGGCCCCACCCAGGCCTGAGGGAGTCGGGAGGGAGGGAAAGCCAGGATGACGCGCGAGGTGGGGTGTGGGTGGCCCAGAGAGACCAGCGGCAGCAAGTTTCCCAAACAGTGAATTCCTGGCCAGCGCGAGCCCCGGGCGGAGGCGGAGCAGGTCAAAGTCTCCCCAGCAAGAGGCAGGCGAGAGTCAGGGACGCGGCGCCGG
>NW_005367911.1:1416496-1419265 GCF_000412655.1 Myotis brandtii | reverse complement strand
AGCGAACTGCGCTCTGCAAGCTCGGGCGGCGGCTGCTCCGGACTCTGGCCAAGGCAGCAACTCAGTAACTGAACAAAAGGCGAAGGGACCTGACAGCCAAGCCACGCCTCTCGCCCCCTCGAAGCTCCGCCCCCGAGGGTAACGCCCACCCGCTGGTGCGGGCTCACTGGCTGCCTGGCCTGACTGTCCCATCGAGGGGCGGAGCCTCGCCCCCAGGCCTCTTCCACCGCCGCCTCTGTTTATCCACTAGCCATTGGCCCCAGGGACTGCCAGTCGGCTCTGGGGACGGCCTCCAACTTGAGGTTCCATCCTAACTCCTCACCTATTGGCAAATACCAGGTTGCTTCCTCCTGATTGGGCGAGGAACTGTCAGTAAGCCTACGGAAAGAACCAATGGGAGGGGTGGGGTGTGTCTTGCCCCACCCTACCTCCGAGCAGGTAGGTCTCATTACTCTCCCCTTCCCCCTACCTGTCCAACAGGTGAGTCAGGGGGCGCCATGGGAAAGCGCAGATGCCTGCCCAGGCCAGCCAACTCAGCGTCGGCTATGATGCTTCTCTGGGCTTATTCACTCTTGCCACAAAGTCATAACAACATTTTTGTATAGCATTTCATAGGCTTTTTGCTGGGTTGGAATTTGTTTCCCCAAAGATGGAGCGCCCAGGAGATTTAGAATAAAAACACCAAAGTTTGGGTTTTGCCACTTCGTAGTTGTTTCATTTTAGACAAGTTACTTCATTTGTCACCCTGTTTCTCCTCATCTGTGAAATGGGTACATTAGCTCTCTCGCGCGCACGGCTGTGTGTGGGGATGAAATGAAGTAAGGTTTGTGAACTCACTGGGACCACCGCTAAATGCTAGAATTTAAATGAATGGTCTGAGGGTTGTTGTTGTTTTTTTAATTCTCATGACAATGCTGAAAAGGCATTAGGACAACAACATGATCCTCATTTCAAAGACGAGGAAACTGAGGTTCAGGGAGGTCACACGCCTAGAAAATGGCACATCCTAAATGAGAACTGGACCCCCTTCTCATGTCAAGCCCCACTAAACCACGTGTTCTCCTGGTGGAATAATATCATAGATATAAAATGTCAAAGCAGTGGGGTGGGGCCGGAAAAAAGGCAAAAAAACCCCACACAAATATTTTGGGGTAGAGACAGAAGAGCAATGATTTGGAGAAAATCATCGGTAAAACATCAGGCAGCGGCTGTAAAGGAAATGAGGCAGTGGGCCTCTCGCTAGAGGTAGTGTGGATTAGTTATCAGAAAGAACTTCCCCATAGGCCGATTACGAAGACGAGGGTCTTTCCTTTGTGTGGTGGACGGACTGAATGCCTGCTCGTGGCTATAAAACATGCCCAGGGGCCCAGAGACACCCGTTCACCAACACGTAAGTATTGAGCGTCAGCTGTACGCTAGGCAGGATGGGCTGTGCAAAGTACCCCTGCAGCATCCCCGACCCATCTCCCCACCGGAGGAAGGAATAGCGGCTAAACCGTCTCGCTTCTGACGCTTGTGCCATCCAAGTAGTTTTTTTGGGGGTTCGGTGGGGGGGCACCAGGGAGACATCCACATTCCCAACCAGTTACCATCCCACATGCCAGGACCACTGCCCTTTGCTTTGTTTCCCTGACTCCCCCTCCCCCAGTTTATCGCAGTATCTTTCTCCCTCCCTTACCCCTGCCCACCCACCTGCTTGCCACACTGCCGCAGGGTGTAGTGGCCAGTCCCCTGCTTGAGAGGAAAAGAGCTCACAATCCAAAAGAGCTGCTGCCACCACCAAGGATTCACGTCCTCCCTCTCCCATCTCCCACCTTCCCCTGCCCACCTGCCCACCTCCCCACCCCCACCCCCACACTGACAGACACACTTCCCAGACCCAAGACTGGCTTAACTCCTTCCTTTCTCCCAGCTTCAGCATACCGGCAGGGTAGGGCTGGTTGACTGCAGAAGGGTGGAGGAGCCTGAGTGGGGTGGAAGGGCAGAAATAAGGCTTCAAAATAAAGCGTGTGTGTGTGTGTGTGTGTGTGTGTGTGTGTGTGTGTGTGTGTCTCCCCGAAATGCGCCCTGCCTGTCAGCCTGGAACGTGCTGTAACACGATGGCCTCAGAGCTAAGCGCTTGGGCTGGGAATGGGTGGAGGGAGGCACCACCCCAGCATCAGGAAAGACTGAGATAAGAGCTGTATCGCTCCCCCCACATCAAGGAATGTTCTGACCATTTCTTAAGCACCTACTGTGTGTCCGCCGGGCACTGAGGTTACAGGAAAGAATCAGACAGTGATGTTTGTTATAAGCAGCTGTCTGTGGGGGGGACGTGGTCTCGGGGTGAGGAGGTGCCTAAGGATGAGGGGTCAGAATGAGAGTCTCTGTGACCACAGCCTCCTCTGTGGCTTGAACTTGAAGGAAAGGCCAGAAGACCATCCTACCCAGTCCCCTGCGGCCAAGCCTTTTTGCAGATCTCAGTAAAGGAGATTCCTCCTTGTCTCCTTATTCTAAATCTGGGACGTTCCTTCTGATGTTCAGCCTCAATTCAGATGTCTGCAGTTTAAACTCATTTCTCTTGCCCAAACCGCGGTGGAAGCAGAGCGCTTGGGCCACCAAGAACACATCGGGTTCATTCAACCCTGCAGCTTTCTGGGGCCTCAGAGTAAAGAAGGAAAGAGCACCCAGTGGCCCGTCCCAAGCTGCCCCAGAGACAGAAGTTGCTGGCAAAGAGGGGTCAGATGAGGGGCTGGTGGGAGGGAGGGGAGTTGGTGAGGGGTGGGGAGA
>NW_005367911.1:1413268-1416109 GCF_000412655.1 Myotis brandtii | reverse complement strand
GTGAAAAACAGCCAGGGGCCTCCTCCACCTTCTGTGTCTGCTTCCCTGGTCCTCCACCACGGGCCTCGGGGCCATATAAGGATGTGGAGGAGATTCCATTCTCTGTTCAAACGTGGCCTTTTTCTGTGGGGGCCCCTTCCCCAGGCAGAGGCAGGCAGAGATGTTGCTCTGCACCAGTCACACACACACAGCCTCCGTGCCCACGCCTCAGGGATATACACTCCTGGGCACAGATTCAGATACACACATGCCAGCCGTGCCAGCTGTCAGCTCTCTCCCCAGCTCGCTCTCTCTCTCTCTCTCTCTCTCTCTCTCTCTCTCTTTCTCTCCTGTTGGGCCTCAGGAATGGCCACCTCTATCAAGAAAGACTGGGAGAGCCGATGGGTTGCTAAACTTCGGGCTGATGAGGGTCCTTCATCACACAGCAGCTCTCTCTCACGGTACGGCAGCAGGAAGGAGAGCAGGCAACTGGACTGTCCCTGCAGGCGCTGGAATCCAAGGCTTTGCAAAATCCAAGAGGCGCCTTGAGCATGGCCTTTCTCTCAGCCAGGCAGAGCCATCCATAGGCTGGGACGGGGCTCCTGCTCTGGCTCCTGCCCTTGGGAAGGCCCGTGGTCCTCCCGGGCTTGCACCCTCCACACAGGGCCAGGGGGACAGGCCTACACAGAGTTCATACCCCTCCCCTTTGAGACCACATCCTGATACCACACCCTCGGGAACCCCTCACCCATCACTGACTCTTGCTTATAGCACCTGCAGGTCCCTTCCTCCTGAGAATGGCCAGCAGCACCGTGCACCGTATGTGCACACTGAGGCAAAGGCTGACAAGGGGCCGTTATGGGGGAGAGATGGACACGTCACAGATATGCAAGCTGGGGTGTCTACACACGTACTGGAGGTCCTCTGCAGTGTGTGTGTGTGTGTGTGGGGGGGGTCATGGTGTGAAGGAAAGGGGAGATGGCCCAGGGGCTGGGACCAGGGGACAGTCGTCCCCAGGCTGCCATGTTCTGAGAAGGATTCAGAATTCTCAGTTCCATCCTGGCCCTTCAGTTCATTGTGAAGGTGTGCTTGTCAAGGTGTATCTTATTCAACAGTTTACTAGTTTGACCTGTATGTTACTTAGATCTATGTATGTGAGCCTCCATTTACACTCCTGCCCCTGCCCTCCGCTGGGGTGTTGGGGTGGTGTACTTGCTCAGAGTGACCCCTGAGCCTGGAGAGGACATTAGCTGCTGCAGAAAGGGCCTCTGGACTCCCAAACTCTTCTGGCAAGAAGGACACACGCATCCCCCAGAGCAGGAGCAGGGGCAGGGGCAGGGGCAGGGGCAGAGCCTCCATTTACACTCCTGCCCCTGCCCTCCGCTGGGGTGTTGGGGTGGTGTACTTGCTCAGAGTGACCCCTGAGCCTGGAGAGGACATTAGCTGCTGCAGAAAGGGCCTCTGGACTCCCAAACTCTTCTGGCAAGAAGGACACACGCATCCCCCAGAGCAGGAGCAGGGGCAGGGGCAGGGGCAGAGGCAGGAGCAGGGGCAGGGGCAGGGGCAGGGGCAGAGGCAGGAGCAGGGACAGGAACAGGAACAGGAGCAGGTAGGAGCAAGGTAGGATGTAGGACGGTATCAGACCCTGGGGTAGGAGTGCTCCTGCCTTTTTTGCTGCCCTTTGTCTAGGGGAGGAGCCTGGTGGCTAGAGGCTGCCCAGGCCTGGGTCTGGGCCTTTGGGTGTGTGCCCAGCCACAGTAGGGGGTGGGCTCTTAATTGTAGAGGTAGCTCCAGTAACACTTCCCTGCAAGATGTGTGGGCAGGGATGGAATGTCAAAGGGAAAACAGGGAGACAAGAATACAGAGATAGGAGAGGCCAGAAATAGCACAGGCCTCGGTGAGATATCAGGGGCTGGTGGTGGCGGAGAGAGCGGTAGAGGAAGGGAGGAAGGTCAAGCCCTCTCCAGAGAAGGTCTATCCTGGGTTTGCCCTCCCTTGCCCCCCCAACCCCCTCCCCAAGTGCAATTCCAGGACTTCAGGAGCCCAACAGGGTGGGCTGCACACGTCAGGATTGTATTCTGGTCCTGGGTCTCCCCAGCTCTCTGAGCACCCCCTCCCCCTCCTGAGTGAATGGGTGGGAAGCGAGGGGGTAGGTCTTGCCACCTGAGTCACCCCCCTTCCTGCTCCTGGCAACGCCACTCACAGGCTGACACAGCTAGGGCCCCACCCACCCTGCCAGCCTGCCTGCCCTGACAGGTGCCCTTCCCACAGAGGCCACCCCTCCCTTCCCAGCACACACACACACACACACACACACACACACACACACACACACACCCTCACGTGTTGAGAGTCCTTGGGAAGAAAAAGAAGGAAGAGGCCAATCAGAGCCTCCTTCCTTGTCTATATGGGGAAACTGAGGCTGGAGTCAGGCGATGAATGAACTTCCCTAAAAGCACACAAGCCAATTCCTGGCAGGGCTGGGATTGAAGCTTTGTCTCCTGCCCACCAGCTGGCTCTCGGCTCCAGCTCTCCTCAGAGGTCTAAGTCAGTACCTCCCTCCACTTCCTCTCAACCCTCTCAACCCCAGGGCACTCCCAGAGCCGCAGCCATGGGTTATGCAAAGACCCTCCCCCCAGCTCGCCACCCTCTCCACTCCCTCGGTGGAAACTGGAGTCAGGACGTGGAGGCCCCTGGCCCTGAACATCAATCCCATCTTCCCCAGGCCCATCCCTGGGCCCCCGGGGAATTTGAGAGTTGAGATCCTTGAATATTTCATCAGCACTTCAGCCTCCAGTTCAAGAAGCAGCCAACTTACAGTTCATGGATGATTTATGGCCCCAGCAGAGAACTGGAAGTCAT
>NW_005367911.1:1403460-1413185 GCF_000412655.1 Myotis brandtii | reverse complement strand
AAGGCCGGACCCAGCTGTGAGGAGGGTGCTGGAGAGAAGCCAGCTCCATCCAAAGTGTGTGTGAGGGGAGCTGGGGGTAGACCAGGGGCACTTCCATTTTTGAGAATACCAATGTGTTTTCAAACAAACAAACAGAAAACCAGCCAGGGTTATCAAAATAATTGTGCTAAAGGTTGAACTCGTATGACAAGCATTTTTGAACTTCATTCCTGTCCCTGTGTCTTTGTAACTGGGTGCATGACCTCATTTGGAGATAACAAAAAATATGAACGGGAAGTCCTCTATGGCTGTGAGGCTCCGCACACCCACCCCAGCCAGAGAGAGAGGCCAGACTCCCCACTTAGACTGGCTGAACCTGGACCCTTCCCAGCCTCCTCCTCCAGGAAGGCCATGAGGATTAGCCAAGTGGTCCAGGGAAAAGGAAGGACTCCCCACTGGCCACCTCTGACTTAGCTCTTTTTCTAAAAAGAAAGAGGGAAAAGGTGACCCGAAATGGGAGATGTCAAATTCTCTTGACTTCTTTCCGAGTGGCTGACCTTAGTGAGTCCCTTCACAGATTCCGAGGATCAAGTATGTGTGTGTGTGTACGTGAACGTGCATAGGGTATGTGTGGTAAACCAGCAAGTATGTCTGCCCCCTTACCTCGGTTTCCCCACCTGAGTCATGGGCATGAGAGATGCTCCCACACCAAGGGCTGCTTGGGGGACTAAAGAGATGCTATCCAGGCACCCCGGCACCAGCTGGGTCCCGGGCAGGTGGTAATTATGAGGTGATGTGTCCACAGGTTGGCCTTGGGTTTGGCCTGAGGTTGACTGGGGTGGGTGCTCCCAGTCCCCAGCACCCTCCCATCTAATCCCCAGTCATCTTGGAGCTGGATCCTGGGAAGGGAGCTGGGCAGGAGGGCACCGGCCTAGCTTAGAGTGAGCCCTGGCCTTGGAGGGGGGGGAGCCCAGTCTAGCCTCTCTGGGCCTCAGTTTCGCCATCTATGAAATTAGGGGCATCTGCCAGAGCCTTGGAGAGAAGTTGCAAGAGAAAGCCTGGATGAAGAGCCCAGAGTGGGGAAGCGGTGGGGGGCTTGGCCCTGCGGCTGCCTGGACTCCCCGAGTCAGGTTAGGCAGACACAGCCCTCTGACACAGGAGAGTGTCATTGTGTGTCCCCAGGGGACCCTGGGAGAGGGTCCAAGGGGAACAAGAGGGTAAGACTTCAAGAACTATTTCTCAAATCCAAGGGGGAATTTCTTCCATTGTAATTTACTGGAATGTGGGGAAGGCCATGGGACTCCTCCCACCTCACTTGACCATCACTTAGGATCCAAGAAGAGGCTGGTCTGAGTGACTCCAGCAAGTCTGTCCCCAGGCCCCCTAACATCCGGCCCCATCTCAGGGAGCTGACAGCAGGGGCAGGACTGGCTCTGGGATCAGGACCCAGAGAGGGCCCTTGACAGTATGATCATCCCTCCCTACACACACACACACACACACACACACACACACACACACACACACCCGCCTTCTGGAACTCCTTGTCTCCTGTAGTGAGCGGTGGCAATGTGGGCCTTTTGTCTCCACATCTGGCCCTCACCTTCCTCGATCTGGCCCCAGCTGACAGCCTGAAGCTGGGGTGGGGAATAGAAGGCCCTCGGAATCATTGGGCCTGGCCCCGCCAAGGCATTAGGGGTGAGTTAATTAAATGTTTGACCAAATATAGCAGGCTAATTTTTAGGTTGATAATTTTGTATGGCCTGGGAATGATGCTATAAATATGCAAATGGCCCTTGGCAGAAGAAAGGTTCCCCACCTGGAAAGGGACAAAGCCGACCCTGATTTGGGGAGAAAGGTTCAAACCCAGCTCAGCCACCACCATCCTTGGGGAGCCTTGGACAGGCTGCTTCTCATCCCACAGCCTCACCTGTGGCCGAGGGGAATTGGTATCCACATGACAAGACTGTTCTGCGTGTTATAAAGAACCTGCCGCCCTGACGGGTTTGGCTCAGTGGATAGAGCGTCGGCCTGTGGACTGAAGGGTCCCAGGTTCGATTCCGGTCAGGGGCATGTACCTTGGTTGCGGGCACATCCCCAGTAGGGGGTGTGCAGGAGGCAGCTGATCGATGTTTCTCTCTCATCGATGTTTCTAACTCTCTATCCCTCTCCCTTCCTCTCTATAAAAAAATCAATAAAGTATATTTTTAAAAAAGAAAGAAAGAACCTGCCAAGTGCCTGGCACATAGTAGGTACTCAATACCTTGTAATAGTGATGCTGTTCTTAGGATGGGGCCTTTCTGGGTCCAGCACACCTCTGTGGCATCTGAGTCTGGCCCCACTGTGTGAGATCTCCATCCCCAGTGCCCTATTGGCCGTCGCTAACCTTCTACCCATTTTACTACAGATGCTGTGACTGACAAGGTGCTGGGTGTGGCGCTGGGTGTGGGGGAAGGAGACAGACATGGAGGAGGCCAGGGCGTCTGGCTGGGTGGGGCTGGGAGAACGGGCTGGAGCGCCCCAGAGGCCCATGCTGGGACTTGCTGGGAATCTGTCTCACCGGTTTGGGGAGCTGGCCCGGCACTGGGGAGAGGCCGGCATTAGGAAAAGACAGGAGGGGCTGGCGCTGCCTGGGAACGAGAGCTGAGACGGCACGCTGGCTGGGAAGGCCTGGGCTGGCAGCCTGTCTGGTGCCTAGAGAGGGGCCAGGCTTCTGCTCCCAGTGGATACCCTCCACACACACACACACACACACACACACACATATGCACACACACGCGCACACACACACACACATACACACACGCACACACACACGCACACACACGCACGCGCATGCACACACACTCAACACACATGCACGCACACGCGCGCACACGCACACACACGTGCGCACACGCACACACACACACTCTGCCTCATCACCACACACTCAGAGACGCCACTCTCAGATGCACACTTGGCCACACACATCAACACACTTCTTGAACTGCAACCGCTCCATTCTCTCCCTCCCCTTCCCCAGCTCCATTTTTCCATCTTATCTATCTAAAGCTTTTATAACACGTAGTGTTTCCTATCTCCCCGCTGGGATGCAGACCCACCAAGTGCTGTGCCCACTAGTGAATGCCCAGCACCAGTGGGTGCTCAATAAATATGTCCTGCCCTGGCCGGTTTGGCTCAGTGGATAGAGCGTCGATCTGTGGACTCAAAGGTCCCGGGGTTTGATTCCGGTCAAGGGTACATGCCTGGGTCCCGGGCTCAATCCCCAGTAGAGGGCGTGCAGGAGGCAGCCAATCCAATCGGTGGTTCTCTGTCATCATTGATGTCTCTATCTCTCTCTACCTCTCCTTTCCTCTCTGAAATCAATAAAAAATATATTTAAAAATAAATAAATAAATATGTCTGAGTGAGTGAGCGAGTGAACGCCTAGAATCATGTTCACAAAGGCACAGGGACGCACTTGGAGACACCCACGACACTGCCCAGGATGGACGTTCTGACACACGCACACAGGCACCCGCTCACACCTAGCCTCGCACAGCCACATTACACACAAGCACACGGACCTTCGCACTCCCGCACACCAGCACTTTCAGACTCACTCCCACCCTTTCAGATTCCAAGGCTCCTAATCACACTGGCAGGCTCCGGCACATCCCTGCTCCCCACCCTCTGGAGTGCCAGCCCCGGAGGGCAGCCCCTCCCAGCCACAGGGGGCAGAGCTCTGGTGGAAGCAGCTTGAAAGGGGTGGGGCTGGGCTGGGCCACCCTGGCACCTGGGAGTTCTCAGGAGACGCTACCACCACGGCAGACTCACCTATGGGAGGAGTGAGGTCACCTTCGCCCCTTGACCCCACCTATCTGCGCTCCAGACTCAGACTGGCCTTCCCACACTCATCAATAAAGGCCCAGGAAAGGGGTTTGGGGTGGGATATGGGGTTCTCCTGGGCACAGAGATGGGCGGGGCCCAGGCCCAGCCACCTGGCACCTCTGGGGAGGAGGGGTGTGGAAGGCGAGAACTAGGTTCCCAGCCTCTGCTCCACCCCATAGTGAGAGAGAAGGCTCCTCCACCACCCTACCCCTCAGAGGCCAGAAACGTGGGGAGTGGGCAGAACTGTCACCTGGCAGGCCCTGGCCCATGGTCCTTCCCAGAGACCCCCCCCCAGGCCCCCACTTTCCCGTTGTGAAACCTGGAGGGGACACTGGTGAGTCACAGGGCTGGGTGAGAGCCACCAGACACGGCTCTCACCCCCACATCTCCGGATCCTCTGCCCCCCAGAGCCAATGCAAGATGGGGCAAGACGCCACTGCCCCCACAAAGTCTCACATTGCAGACCGTAACCGCGCTCCTCTGGCCACTGAGATGGGGTCCAGCTCATGGAGAAGGGGCAGAGCGGGCAGGCCATGCTCACCCTGACTCCAAGGAACCTGGGTCAATGCCTGAAAAGTGGAAACCGGAAGTAAATGTCCTTGGTCCCTTCCCCTCACTCACCACATATCCCCAGGGAAGCCATGCTGAACTAGGAAAATACTGGACATCCCATCTTAGAAATCTGAAGCCATCTTCCTGGGGCTTGGGGCAGGAACTGCGTCCTCGCGCCCCCTGGCGGTGGATTGCAATGACAGCAGCTGCTCTTCACGGTCACAAACACCCAGGGTCCAGAGGCCAGACTGTGCCCCCTCACCCCCCTCCCTCCGCATTTTATGATGAGGGGAGATGGGCACAGAGGCCGGGAGAGGAGGACCTGCACCCTCACCACTCAGCCCTTGGGAGAATGGACCCCAGGTCTTGTAATTCTTTTTCGTGTTGTTGTTGTTAACCCTCACCCGAGGATATTTTTCCATTGATTTTTTTTTTGGGGGGGGGCGGGGGGAGAGAAGGAGAGGGAAAGACAGAGGGAGAGAGACACATAGATTGGTTGCCTCCTGCACGAGCCCAACCAGGGCCTGGGCAGGGGAGGAGCCGGAGCCTGCAAGCAAGGTACCTGCCCCTGATCGGACTCGAACCCAGGACCCTTTGTTCAGCAGGTCGACGCTCTATCCACTGAGCCAAACCGGTTAGGGCCAGGCCATGTAATTCATTCAACAAGAAACATTTATTGAGCACCGTGGCCAGTGCCAGGCACCGCTGGACTCCTGGTCCAGAGCTCTCCGTGATGCCAGCCGCCCCTCTGCTGTCTCTGAAATTCAGGCTGAGGCCCCGACTAGGAGAAGCTGGCATCTCCTCCTCCAGGGGAGGAGCAGCTGCAGCACCGCCATCCTGTGGTCGAGACCAGCGAGGAGGCAGGGGGCCCGGAGCAACGCTCTCGGGTGGGACAGGATGGGGCCTGGCCAGCTATGTCCATTTTACATTTTTAATAAATAGTCTTGCTGCTGCCCAGGCTGCTGAGGGTGGTCCCACTGGGCCCAGGCTTCCCAAGTTCTTGTGAGGTGCTGGGGTGGCCCTCTTCTCATGCTAGCTCAGGCTCCGGCTCTGCAAAGAAAAGGAGAGAGCACTGGGGTGAGCCCCCGCCCCTCCCAACAGGCGTCTGGGTGCTATTCTACGGGGAGGTGGGGCAGGCGGGAGAGAGACTCCCCAGGAACAGGTCTCGGCTGACCCCTGATCCCAGGAAGGATACCACCCCCTACAGAGGTTGCCAACAGACAGGAAGCCCCCAGAGGAGGGGGTCCCAGCACCCAACACACATATTAGTCCCCCGCCCGCCTCTGTAGCCCAGTGCCTGGATCCCTCTGTCCCCAACCTCCACCCCAGGCTGCATCCCCACCCCCATCATGGCTCAATCACTGACCAGCCTCAGCCTCATCACCCTTGGCGTCCAGCTCCTGCCACCAGTCAGCATAGATGCCCTCCTCGTAGTCGCCCTCCCCCTCAAACTCTGCATCGGATGGGTGGTCCTCGGGCTCCAAGGGCGGTTCTGTCTCCTCCAGCTCCATCTAGAGAAGCCCCAGGGTCATGGGTCAGGGGACAAACCAGATCACAGAAGGCACAAACCTGGGCCAGTTCCAATCCTGGCCAAGGGCCCTCCCCTCCCCATCCCTGTCTCAAGATCTCACACAGGAATGACATGAGGGTTTCTCCTACCGTCCTATCCCCAGCTGCCACCCCCCTAAACTGGTGCATGGGGCTCCACCAGCAGAGATTCCGTGTTAGCAGAAGCTTCGCCCTCTCTGCAGCCACTTGTTAAGTATAAATACCCCGAGCGCGCTGGTAGGCCGTGCACACCGTCTGCTCATGCCATTCCCAGCCAGGAACGCCTTTCCTCCCCTCTGCCTGCACTGCCCTTGTTCATCCCCCCAACGCCAGGCATCAGCTCCAGATGCAGCCCTTGCGATGACCCTGGGTCCTCCGGTGCCCCCTGCTGACCACTCCCGCAGGGAGAGGGGTGTTGTGCCTCCCCCTGTTGCTGGGGAAAGGGACTGTGCCTCTCATCAATGTAGCCCAGGCCCAAACCCGGTATCTGGCCAACAGCACACAACACACAGCAGCAGTCAAAACGGCTGCCACCTGCTGAGCACCGACTACATGCAGGCCAGCTCCGTACTCAGCGCTTTACACACTTGATCTCGTTTCATTCTCACCACACGGGGTGAGGTGGGCATTACCCTCCCCACTCGATGGGTGAGGAAATGAGAGTTTCAGGGTTCCCTAAGACCTGCCTGGAGGGGGCCCACTTGGGAAGTGGTGGACCAAGTCTGACCAGCGCCAACCTGGCTACTGAGAGTGTAGACTGGGCCCCCGTGTTCCAAGAGGGAGCACAGTGCTTGAACAAAGGAGGGAGTGGATAAAGAAGCCCCGAGCAGGGACACCTGAGAGCATTCACCCTCAAACCCTCATTCAGAATCAACGTAACACGCTGTGGTCCTTCCTTCCTGGTGTCCTGCATTCCTTCCTTCGTTCACTGGTTCATTCAAACTCAGTTTCTGGGCGCCAGCTCTGCTTTCCCCGGAGAGCAGAGTAACCTGGGGGAGCTGGGAGTAACCTGGTCCCCCGTCCTGGATCACAGCCCTCTGGGAGACTGGCTGGAGAGGGGGCTGGGGGTGAACTGGACCAGGACTGCAAATAAGTCCAGGTCCAGGGAAACCAGGAGGGTCAGTCGGCATTGCAAGCCTGGAAGACAGAGCCAGGGCATGCCGCCTGGCTCCCTGGAGGAGGCGCCACCTGAGCTGGGCCCAGGAGAAGCACGACTGAGACATACAGAGAAGGGGGCAGGAGAACATGGAGTGGGGGGAGAAGGGCAGGTGTATTTAAGGGACAGGAGAATCCTGCTTCACAACAGCTGGCCGCTGGGAGCGGGGGCTGAGCTTTGGCAAAGTGGCCAAGGGGTCTCCATCATCACCTAGCCCTGGGGGGCAGGGGGCCACTTACCTCATCATCTGACTGCAGGTACATGTGCGAGAACTCCAGCAGCTCCCGCAGCTCCGCCGTCTGGTTGTGGTAGAGCATGGCCTCCTGGTGGGAGGGAAGGAAAGTGAGGTGAGCTGGACCCTGCTGCCAGATGAGGAGGAGCCAGAGCTCCGAGGATTTGGGCCCCCTGGCCCTTTTCCAGCTCAAGGAGCCTGGACAGGTGTCAGCTCACATGCTGATCAAAAAAGTGCAGCTGCTTGGAGTGCTGGGTTAAGGGTTCTGAGGGTTCTGTGGGAGAGAGCGCCTCAACTGATTCGCAGTGTCTGCCACTGACAAGGAAATGGACACCAGCACCAGGTGCCCCATATGTGCCAGGGGTGCCCCAGACTCCTAAGGAGTTGCTCAGTTGGTCCAGGTTGGGAGGTCCCTGGGGAAGAAGGCCAAAGGCCAGCAGTGAGGATGGTGAGGGTGGGGAAGGGAGCAGGCAGGAACCTACAGGTATTTTTATACCTCCCACCTCGCCGGCGGTGCTGGTAAGGGAGGTAGGACCAGCCCCATTGCAGGTGAGGCAACAGGTTGAGAAAGGGTGAGCGGTGTTCCCAGGACCACAAAGCCGATGGGGCTGAGTTTGAATCCAGGACCCCAACCACAACCCATATTTTTTCACTTTCCATAAAGGAAGCCAGAATTTTTTATCAAATCACATGGTCCCAAGAGTGCCTCGGAAGGCAATGCCCACCTCCCGGGGCTGGAAGTCCTCCTCCTCCAGGCCCCAGCGAGCGCGGTGGAAGCGGTAATACACCAGGTTCTGCTGCATGACACTGTCCTCAGGGTCGAAGAGCATGTAGCTGGCGGCGCTGCGGGCAGCCTGGCGTACGTCGTTCACTGCAGACAGAAGAGGGGTGAGGAGTAGCCCTGGCACTGCCCCGCCTTTAGGGATGACCCCACCTCACCCACCCGCCTTTAGGGATGACCCCACCTCATCCACTCCTATCTCCCTCTTCAGTCCAGTGCCTCTGCCTCCCCAGCTGTCTTCCAGAATACCTTTGGGCATCTCACCCCACCCAACAATAATGCAAGCTGGGATATACTGGGTACTTGATGTCTGCCAGGCCCTCATTTAAGACTCAACGTTATTGTCATTCCCATTTTACAGATAAGAAATTCAAGGCACAGAGAGGTCAAGTAAACTGATCAAGCTCACACAGCTGGAGAATGATGTCAGAGGGGAATTAGAGGCCAGTGGTGGCCCTCAACCTCTTAGCCAACTGGACCCATGAAGAGCCTCCTGGCTTCTTTGTGTGTGTGTGTGTATTAAATAGAGTTTTATTGATTTCAAAAAGGAAGGGAGAGCCCTAGCTGGTTTGGCTCAGTGGATAGAGCATCAGCCTGCAGACTGAAGGGTCCCAGGTTCAATTCCGGTCAAGGGGCACATGCCCGGGTTGCAGGCTCAATACCCAGTGGGGGGCATGCAGGAGACAGCTGATCAATGATTCTCTCTTATCATTGATGTTTCTATCTCTTGCTCCCTCTCCCTGCCTCTCTGAAATCAATAAAAATATATTAGGGAGAGGCAGAGATAGATAGAAACATCAATGATGAGAGAGAACCATTGAATGGCTGCCTCCTGCAAGCCCCCTACTGGGGATTGAGCGGGCAACCCGGGCATGTGCCCCTGACTGGAATCAAACCTGGGACCCTTCCGTCCACAGGCCAAGGCTCTATCCACTGAGTCAAACCGGCTAGCGCTCTCCTGGCCCCTTGGTCCACAGCCCCTCCACTCCAACTCCAGCTTCTGTCTGAATCTTGGCATCTCTGCATTATAGGAACCCTAGAGATTGTCCATCGCAGCCCCCACTTGGGGCCAGGATCTCCCTCAAATGAGGAAGGCCTTAAGTCCTGGGGCTACTTCTTTTTTTAAAAGATTTAAAAATTATTTTATATTATTTTTAGCGACAGAGGAAGGAAAAGGGAGTGAGAGAGAGAAATATCTATGTGAGAGCAAAACATCAATCACACACCCCATACTGGGGATCAAGCCCAAAACCCGGGCATGTGCCCTGACCTGGAATTGAACCAGCAACCTTTTGGCACATGGGATGACGCCCAACCATCTGAGCCACGCTGGCCAGGGCTTTGGTGCTACTTTTTATTAGCTAAGTGACTAACGACCCCTTGCCCTCTATGTAAGCCTCAGTGTCCTCATCTGAAAAATGGGTCCAGCGATGTCATCTACAGGGGGTCGGTGAGAGGATAAAGTGAGATAAACAGACGTGGCAGGGCTTTGTAAACTGTCAAGTGCGGTGCAGCTGTGGGCTAGCCAGTCCTTTACCCTGAGGCTGCTCTCTGTTCTCTTCCTCAAGCCTTTCACCTGCCCCACCCGACCCCCACCCCCACCC
>NW_005367911.1:1402347-1403380 GCF_000412655.1 Myotis brandtii | reverse complement strand
GCAAACTGCAGGTAGTGATACATGGTGGCCACGAACTTCTCCACGAAGTAGCCACCCACGTTGGGGGTCAAGTTGGCCTCACAGTCCACCTTGCACTGCAGAGATTCTGCAAAAATATCTGGGTGGCGGGGTGGGGGCGGGGGGAAGCAGGGGTGAGAAGCTGGGGGTGTGCTGAACAGCTCCGTTCCCGGAGCGGGTGATGGAGAGGACGCCCGCCCGCCCCAGCTCTGCCTGCAGAGCCTGCTGCAGCCACGTGAGAGGTGGCGGCTGGGGATAAGCAATGCTGAGGGAGACGACTGTGGCCAGGGCGGACTTACCGCCCACCGCTTGGCTCTCTGGGAGAGTGGCAGGTGAGGTGTGGAAGCGGTCCTGACGCCCCGATTGAAAAGCTCAGGACAGCCCTGAGGGACCCTGAGGGACTTCAGACTCGGTGTGATTTCTGGCCACAAACTGCTTTTGGGACATCCGTGTGGGGCTGTTTCCCATCTCGGCGGGGACACCTTTGCACCTGCATTGACCTCTACCTGGAAAGCCTGTGACCCCCATCCCAGACCCTCCTGGGATGTCACCGCCTCCCTCCACCGGCGCCCAGCACCTTGGGCGCTCCAGACTGCAGCCCTTCGGCACCCAGCGGCAGGGGACCCCTTACCCTGTCCGCCTCTCTCAGCTGGCAGCACACTCCACACTCCCAGGGACAGGATATAACACTGACCACCTCCCCAGCACGGAGTAGGGGCTCCATGAATGTGTTCAGGGGTCTGAGTTGTTCTGGGCCCAGCGGCGGCTGGGAAGGACGCCCACGGGTTTGGGAGGGGGTACCTGCTATGGCAGGGTAGAAGTCCTTGAAGTCCACCTGCTCGTGGGCCCCCTCGCAGCCAGCCAGACACCGTGCAAAGGTAGCCAGGTACTCGGCCAGGGCCCGCTCCATGTCCTCGGTGCTGCTGCGGAAGTCCCCGCTGTTGTAGAGCTTCACCGCCCGGAGGAACACGGCCTGGAGGGGAGCGAGGTGAGGGTCAGGGGGGCCCCCACACAC
>NW_005367911.1:1395529-1396824 GCF_000412655.1 Myotis brandtii | reverse complement strand
GCAGTGCTCTCCACTCCCCCCCCTCCCCCAAGCCCACAGGAGGCTCACGCTTGTAGTAGGCAAACTGCAGGTAGTGATACATGGTGGCCACGAACTTCTCCACGAAGTAGCCACCCACGTTGGGGGTCAAGTTGGCCTCACAGTCCACCTTGCACTGCAGAGATTCTGCAAAAATATCTGGGTGGCGGGGTGGGGTGGGGGGAAGCAGGGGTGAGAAGCTGGGGGTGTGCTGAACAGCTCCTTCCCGGAGCGGGTGATGGAGAGGACGCCCGCCCGCCCCAGCTCTGCCTGCAGAGCCTGCTGCAGCCACGTGAGAGGTGGCGGATAAGCAATGCAATGCTGAGGGAGACGACTGTGGCCAGGGCGGACTTACCGCCCACCGCTTGGCTCTCTGGGAGAGTGGCAGGTGAGGTGTGGAAGCAGTCCTGACGCCCCGATTGAAAAGCCCAGGACAGCCCTGAGGGACCCCTGCAGTTAGGGACTTCAGACTCGGTGTGATTTCTGGCCACAAACTGCTTTTGGGACATCCGTGTGGGGCTGTTTCCCATCTCGGCGGGGACACCTTTGCACCTGCATTGACCTCTACCTGGAAAGCCTGTGACCCCCATCCCAGACCCTCCTGGGATGTCACCGCCTCCCTCCACCGGCGCCCAGCACCTTGGGCGCTCCAGACTGCAGCCCTTCGGCACCCAGCGGCAGGGGACCCCTTACCCTGTCCGCCTCTCTCAGCTGGCAGCACACTCCACACTCCCAGGGACAGGATATAACACTGACCACCTCCCCAGCACGGAGTAGGGGCTCCATGAATGTGTTCAGGGGTCTGAGTTGTTCTGGGCCCAGCGGCGGCTGGGAAGGACGCCCATGGGTTTGGGAGGGGGTACCTGCTATGGCAGGGTAGAAGTCCTTGAAGTCCACCTGCTCGTGGGCCCCCTCGCAGCCAGCCAGACACCGTGCAAAGGTAGCCAGGTACTCGGCCAGGGCCCGCTCCATGTCCTCGGTGCTGCTGCGGAAGTCCCCGCTGTTGTAGAGCTTCACCGCCCGGAGGAACACGGCCTGGAGGGGAGCGAGGTGAGGGTCAGGGGTGCCCCCCACACACTCCCCTCCTCCCCAAGTCCTGGGGGGGGGGTTGGGGAGGAGCTTCAGGGCCAGCCCTCCCCCTCCACCTCGTAGGGCTGCGCCTCCAAGTCGGTGAGGGGCTCCTCGGCCGCATCCAGCATCCCCCGGTAGTAGCTGAGATACTTGGAGGTCAGCTCGTGCTTGGGGTTCTTCTGGAGGAAGGTGTAGGCCGCCGCCAA
>NW_005367911.1:1393829-1394576 GCF_000412655.1 Myotis brandtii | reverse complement strand
GGAGGGTCATGGCCCAGGTCAGGTCCCCGGAGGGGCGAGGGCTGCGTCTCCCCTCTGTTCGGTGGGCGCAATGGTGTCCCGAGTCCCCTACGTAGCCCGGTCCCCTGTCCTTAGTAGCTTTCCCTCGACAGATGGGGGGACGCTTCCCTTAAGGATGGGGAGCCCAGAAAGCTCCCCTCCACACTGCCCCCCACCTTAAGGTCGTGAAATGGAGGGACGTGCCCCCTCCCTCTGTGCTGTCCAAGCCCCAGGACCTGGTTTTCCGTGCATCACGGCGCCCCTTTGGCACCCGCCGCACCCCCAGTCCTGAAGGGGTCGCTCCCAGGGTCCCCCCAGCCCGCGGCGGGCAGGCCACACCCGGCTTTGCCCTGCACACCCTCCACTCCACCACCGCCTCCCGCCGGACCTCCGTCCACGCAGAACGCCCCGGCAGCCCGGGTTTTGCAGAGCGAAGTAGCTCCTCGTCCTGGGACAGCAGGGATAGGGGAGCAGAGACACCCTCGGATGCTTTAGCCTCCCCAGCCTCCCGAAGAGGCTTCGGATTTGGGGGTGCCAGCGAAAGCAGCAAGGGATGCCTCGGTCCGGCTTTAGGACCCCGGGGGCTCCAGGGGGAAAGACAGTGAACTTTTTCTTTTTTGGGTTTGGAGTCAGCTCCCACTTCTCATCTTTCTGGAGCCTCCCTCCCGGCTGGGCCTCTCCGCCTCGGGCGGGGGGAGAGGGGGGCGCCTGGAGCTCTTTGTGGTGCAT
>NW_005367911.1:1391553-1393605 GCF_000412655.1 Myotis brandtii | reverse complement strand
TGCTGCTGCTGGTGCTGGCCGTGGGGAGGGGGCTGGGCCGCGCCAGCCCGGCCGGGGGGCCCCTGGAAGACGTGGTCATCGAGAGGTACCACATCCCCAGGGCCTGTCCCCGCGAAGTGCAGAGGGGGGATTTCGTGCGCTACCACTACAACGGCACTTTTGAGGATGGCAAGAAGTTTGACTCCAGGTAACGGGCTGGGTGGCCCCGGACTCACCACTCCTCCCCCACAGCGGGGCCGGGCGCCCTGAGCTCCTGGGTTCCTTCCCTCGGTGCCCTTGTAAGCTGTGTCTGCCTTCTGGTACTCATTCCCTGATCCCCTAACCCCAAACACAGCGCCTTGGGTGGGGGTGGGGGTGGTCTCCCAGACATCCATCTCCCCAGGGATGTATCTTCTGCTCTCAATTTCAAACGTTTGCCTCTCCAAGGACCCCGATTGCGTTCACACACGCTCCCCAAACTCCCCCTAAGTGCTTGATCATCAAGGTGAACTGCTCTATTCACCAGCCCTTTATTTAGTGACATGAGGAGGGGGCTGTTCTAGTCGACAGTGTTGGGGGGAAGAGCATGGTCCCTGATGCATGTGAGCAGCCTGGGACCCCTACATTCCCACCCATCCTGCCTCCCTTCAGCGCTTCCATCTCCGGTTTCAGTGCCTTTGTGGTTAGAGAAGAGGGAGTAGAACTTTCTTTAGGAGGGGGTGGCTGTTAGCAGCCTGCATTATAATAAGATTGGATGAATCTGGGCGTGTAGGGACCACGACTGTCCACGTGTCAGACCTGCTGTCCTGGCTCCTGGGAGGATTGTTATACCTCCCTCTCCAGGTCTACCTGCACCCCCACCTCCTCCATCTTAGTGCCACCAGGCCAGGGCTGCCGCCCATCTTGCCAGCCTTGGAGTTTGAGAGGCCGGCTTCTGCTCTGGTGAGGAGAGAGGCAGGCCTTTGGTCCGCTCTGTTTCCCCCCTCACCCAAGAATATTTTTCCCATTGATTTCTAGAGAGAATGGAAGGGAGGCGGAGAGACAGAGAGAGAGAAACATGACATGAGAGAGACACACCAATTGGTTGCCTCCCAACCAGGGTGGGGCCCCAACAGCCTGCAACTGAGGTGCATGCTCTTGACCGGAATTGAACCCTCCGCCCCTGCCGATGCTCTATCCACTGAGCCAAACGGCTAGGGCGCTAATCCACTTCTGTCGGTGGGGGCAGAGCAGGGCTACATGTCAGCCTTGGTTAAACCGTAGGTCTCAGTGACACACACACCACCCCCCACCACACCCCACGAAGTCACTTCTTCTTCAATCCTTCCCCAAAACACACAACTCATCCCACGGGAAACCGGTGGCCATGGCTTTCGGGGCAGGCAGTATATTGGGTAAGAACACAAACTCCAGAGTCCAAGACCCTGGTTTCAAAGCCAGGCTGTGACCATGGACAAGAAATGGTGCCTCTTAAAGCTTTACGTTCTTTATCTGAAAAATAGAGATCACAAACGATCTGAAAAAACCGAGTCCCTGCTTCCTGAGACTGATGATGGGACTCAAACAAGACGATGAATGAAAACAGACTTGACCCAGTGCCTGGGAGTCCGAGAGGGTCCAGTGCTCATTAGCCTCGACTCTGGGGGACCAGATGCCCTGACAGTGCTGAACTGGTGCTTGGGCCCTCACAACAGCCTGAGTGGGAAGCTGGCCAGTCGCAAAACCAGCTCAGTAGGCTAAGTGAGGGGTAGGCAGTAGCCGGGAGTACAGCCCCTGACCGGCAGGGGCGGAGTGGAGGGGTGTGGGGGGGCTTTGGGGGACGACTTCCCTGGTGGGGACTCTGGGAACCAGGCTGAGCCTGGAAAACTTTCACAACCCGTGGCCCCCTTCGGTCAATCTCCCAGCCGCCCTTAACTTCTGAAAACATAAAATGAAAAAACAGTAACTAAAATAAATAAAAGCCACGGCAGTTTGAGAGTAGGGTCTTTCAGAACTGAAAACCAACCCCTACCCCCCACCAGCTCTGCTTCCCCTTCCTTTCCTCCTTGGCGAGTCCCTGGTGCAGAGGCACAA
>NW_005367911.1:1376442-1391462 GCF_000412655.1 Myotis brandtii | reverse complement strand
CATACCACATATTAGCCGTGACCTTGAGTGAGTGACTTCGTCTCAGAAGAAAAATGAAAACAATAACGCCTTCCTCACGGGGAAAGAATTAAATAAGATCACGGCCAAGCATGTCACCAGCACATCCTAACTGCTCCATAAATGTTCCTCTTCACTTCCCTGAAGTGCTGAGCACTCCTTTGCTGCCAGCAGAGAGCAGCAGACGGCTTGCACCCAACCCTCTCCCAGGAGTATAAGAGCCCCTAGGCTCCCTGGGGACTTCCTTTTTGTAACTGCCCAGCCTCTTACACTGGGGGTCATGGCTGACCCCGGAGGGAGGTGAGGAGCATGTTGATCTACACCCGTGTGTAGAGGGGGATTGTGCATGTGTGTGCGTGTGTGTATGCACCCAGGCAGGTATGTGACCGTGGGCAGAGGGAAGCATCTGGCTGTGTGCACCCTCACCTGTGCACACCCGAATCCCCGGTATCCCCTCTGTCCCCCAGCTATGACCGCAGCACTTTGGTGGCCATCGTGGTGGGTGTGGGACGTCTCATCACCGGCATGGACCGAGGCCTCATGGGCATGTGCGTCAACGAGCGGAGACGCCTCATCGTGCCCCCGCACCTGGGCTATGGCAGCATCGGTGTGGGTGAGGAGGGCTGGGGCACAGGCGTGGGGATGGAGGAGACCGGGAGGCAGAATCACGGGCCTCAGGGCCCAAAACCTGAAGCTTAGGGAGAGGGCCCTGCCCTCGGTCAGCTGCCTGCACAGTATGAATAGGGGCAGGTCTGGGACTAGAGTTTGTTTGCTGCCTCTGGGGTGGGAGGAAGGGCAGTAACGGCTGGTAGGATCGTAGCTTGACTAGGAAGAAGGGAAACTAGAGGTGTGGAGGGAGGGGGCCAAGCAGGATGCTCGGACCTCCACTGCCACCCCCACCCTGGGCTGCACCAAACATGCGCTCCTGCTGCCGCCCTTACAGCGGGGCTCATCCCCCCGGACGCCACCCTCTACTTCGACGTGGTCCTGCTGGATCTGTGGAACAAGGAAGACACTGTGCAGGTGAGCACCTTGCTGCGCCCGCCCCACTGCCCCCGCATGGTCCAGGACAGCGACTTTGTCCGCTACCACTACAACGGCACCCTGCTGGACGGCACCGCCTTCGACAGCAGGTAAGGGCTGGCGGGGCCCCGGGTGCTGGGGACCGTGGCTCCGGTGGGGGGAGTCCAGGGTCTGTGTTCTCCCTCCTCCAGCGGCATCACCCCTACCTCATTCTCTGCAGCTACAGCAGGGGCGGCACTTACGACACCTACGTGGGCTCTGGCTGGCTGATCAAGGGCATGGACCAGGGGCTGCTGAGCATGTGCCCTGGAGAGAGAAGGAAGATCATCATCCCTCCGTTCCTGGCCTATGGCGAGAAGGGCTACGGTAAGGGCAGGCGAGGACTCGGGGATTCTCCGGCGGCGGCTGCCACACACAGTGGTTCAGGGTGTGTGCTGCACAAGGGCACCCAGCCAGGGAGGCGAGTGGGAATGAAATCAGGCCCTTGGTGGCCATCTCATTGAGAAGGGGAGCTGTATTCGGACTCACACAAAGGTCCTGTACGGGCTGGTGGGTGGCTCGGGGCCACACCCAGCTCCGGCCTCACAGTGGGAGCAGGAACAGGGCTGCTGAGGGCCAGGGAAGGGCCCCGGAGAGCAGGGGGAGCACCCTTTCGCAGGGTTCTTCCAGAGGCCTTCCTGGGTCTAGAAGGAGCCGGGTTTGCTCCCCACCTGTATGGTTGAAGCCTATCCCGTCCCCAGGGACTGTGATCCCCCCGCAGGCCTCCCTGGTCTTCCACGTCCTACTTATCGACGTCCACAACCCTAAGGACACGGTCCAGCTGGAGACGCTGGAGCTCCCGCCGGGCTGTGTCCGGAGAGCCGCGGCCGGGGACTTCATGCGCTACCACTACAACGGCTCACTGATGGATGGCACCCTCTTCGATTCCAGGTCAGGGGCGTGGCCTGAGGAGGGAGGGTGGGGCTGGGCAGGAGGCAAGAAGCCGGGGTCACCTCAGCTGCCCGGGGTGGCTCTGAGCTGTCAGCAAGGGCAGGGGCCCCCCTCTGACTCCCTTGCTGGCCTCCCCACCTTGTCCTGCAGCTACTCCCGCAACCACACGTACAACACCTACGTGGGGCAGGGCTACATCATCCCGGGGATGGACCAGGGCCTGCAGGGCGCCTGCATGGGCGAGCGCCGGAGGATCACCATCCCCCCCCACCTCGCCTACGGGGAGAACGGGACGGGTAGGCCTGTTGTCGCTCAGCTACTCTCCGGACCCCTCAGTGACCTTCCCCTGCTCTGCCCTCTCATCACAAAACCGGTCACCCCCACAGTTCCCGCCACACGGATTCCATCCTTCCCTCCAGGGCAGTCCCCCCACTCCTCTTCCCTCCTGGGAACGTGCTCCTGAGTTTGGGGAGGGGGTGCTTATGGAAAAACAGAGACAGCCTAGCCCTGGGAAGCAGAGACCTGGAGTTGAGACCCAGCTTTGCTGGAAGGCCAGCGTCCTCACCTGTAAGATGGGACTAATCCCCTTGATCAGCCAGGTGAGTCGCTCGGAGGTTGCGCGGTATAAAGGGCTTTCTAACCGGCTGGTCCCTCCCTCCCTGCCCCCTAGGAGACCTGACTATGTGGACAAACACCCCATCCCCTTCTCGTGTGAAACCCCAGGGCAGTTTCACGGAGACCCTGGGGGGCCCCTCCTGGACGCCAAGCTGACCCGCTGCCCATTCTGGTCCCAGGAGACAAGATCCCTGGCTCAGCTGTGCTGATATTTGACGTCCACGTCATCGACTTCCATAACCCCGAGGACCCCGTGGAGATCCAGACGCTGTCCCGGCCCCCCGAGGCCTGCAACGAGACCAGCAAGTCCGGGGACTTCGTTCGCTACCACTACAACTGCTCTCTGCTGGACGGCACCAAGCTCTTCTCCTCGTGGGTCTGGGGCGGGGCCAGGGGCGGGCAGGTGGGTGGGCCCAGGTGAGGGGAGACCTCCAGATAGCACCCCCTTCTCCATCAGTTCCGGTCTCTGGGGAGCGGAAGGGGCAGGAAGGGGCAGGGAGGGTGAAGCTTGCGGTAGGGGAGCTGAGCCCTCGAGGCCACATGGTAGGGGCCGTGGCAAGATGAGAAGGGTGTCCCATCCGAGCCTGCGGCCCTGCACGCAGCTGCGTGGGGTGGGCACCCGTGAGGTGTGAGCTGCGGGAGGGGGAAGGGCACTGACCTGGGAATCTGCTCCTCCCCAGGCATGACTACGGGGCCCCCCAGGAGGCAACTCTGGGGGCCAACAAGGTGATCGAAGGACTGGACACGGGCCTGCGGGGCATGTGTGTCGGGGAGAGGCGGCAGCTCGTGGTCCCCCCGCACCTGGCACACGGGGAGAGCGGAGGTGAGGGACAGGTCCGGTCTGACCCACCCGTTTAACCCCTTTCGGCTGGTTCTGTGAACACCCCATGTCCCACTCTCCAGCCTCCAAGAGGGGTCACAGGCCTGGAGCTGGGAACACACTGGCAGGCTCCAAAGCCAGACCCAGACCAGGCCCAGACCAGGACCAGACCAGGACCAGACCAGGCCTGACCGGGCTCCTTCCATTCTCCCTCCCGCCAGCCCGGGGGGTCCCTGGCAGTGCTGTGCTGCTGTTTGAGGTGGAGCTGATCTCCCGGGAGGAGGGGCTGCCCGAAGGCTACTTGTTTGTGTGGCACCAGGACCCTCCCGCCAACCTGTTTGAAGACCTGGACCTCAACAAAGATGGCGAGGTCCCCCCAGAGGAGGTGGGTGAGGATGCAACCCTGACAGTACCCATCCCCACACTCGCACCTCGCATGGCGGCCTCTAGCAAGAACGGGGCACATGTCCACCCTCCCGTCTGGGCCCGAGCTGTAGGTCCCTTGTCCCTGCCCCAGCTCCTCTCCTCCATCCTCACGGGCTGGCCTCCCTGGGGGCCCTTGCCAAGGCCCCCCAAGGCCGCTCAGGCACGAGGCTCACGCTCCCCCCCCCCCCGGCTCTCCTTTCCCCCAGTTCTCCACCTTCATCAAGGCTCAAGTCAGTGAGGGCAAAGGACGCCTCATGCCAGGGCAGGACGCGGAGAAAACCATCGGGGACATGTTCCAGAACCAGGACCGCAACCAGGACGGCAAGATCACCAGCGACGAGCTCAAGCTGAAGACGGACGAGGACCAGGAGCGGGTTCATGAGGAGCTCTGAGCGCAGAGCCTGGGCCCGGGCCCCACACCAGCGCCCACCTCTGGGGACAGTGGGCAGAGGGTTGACTTCCAACAGTCACCCCCCCCCGCCCCCCCAACCCCACTGGGAAGAGGTCTGAGCATCTCAAAAGTGGGCAGAGGAGACCGTCTGGTCTTCCCACCAGCCTGAGCGCAAAACCCACAGCACAGATCTCCTCTCGGTTTCTCTCCTCCAACCCCAGGCCAGTTCCTTGAGTTACAAAGCCAGTCTGGGGGCTGGTGGAGGCTGGGGCTGGATGGGGCCATTGCTGGCCCCCCACCCACACCTCCACGTCACCACGGAGCATGGCCGAGCGAATCATTCCTGTTTCCCCGCACTCCGCTCTGTACCTTTCCTCACCATCCCCAGGCCCGCCCCCTTCCCCGTCATGGCAGCTCCCCAGGGGCCTGGACCGGGCCGGCAGAACCCCGTCTTCCTCCCACAGCCACAGCTGGCTCCAAAGGAAGGGGGGGCTCAGGAGAGCAGCCCTCCCACACCCAGGTCCCCAGCACCTGCCCGCCCCACTGCTGCTGGGGTCCCCTCGGGGAGCTGCAGGTCAGGGCTGGGCTGTGTCACCTTTCATCCCTGAAGAAGGCTGAGGAGGACATCGGAATGAAAGGGCGGGGTGAGGACACCTACTTAGATGGGTCTCAGAGCTACAAAGTGAAATAAATCCTTGGTTCGGAGGGAGATGAACTTAGAAAGGCTCGTTGGGGACAGGTGAGGGGAGTGGCAGAGCGCTGCACTCAGAGCTGAACTGGTGTCGGATCTTTCTCCTTTCTGACGAATAAAAGACCAAACCAGAGGCCTCAGGAAGTGGTCTTTCACTGGGGGAGGCTCTCAGACCCAAGGACTGAGGAGCGAGGGGAACAAAGCAGGCTGTCTCCATGCCTGTGAGCTCAAGGCTGTCCCTGGGTCTCGGTCTCCTCCCTCCAGAGCTGCCTGCCTCCCCGAGATCCAATCCTTTGGCCCTGCTCCTGGAAAGGGAGCCCCAGTCTGCCAGGGGGAGGGCAGAGAGGGGGTGACCACAGAGAGGGGCCTGCAGGGGAGGTGCGGACAGATGATCCCTGTCTCTTAACTGTCCCAAGTGAATGGAAAGACGAGGTCTCTGACCTCAAACACAACACACAAAGCTGAGAGATTAAATCGCAGAGGCCGGATCCCACCCTCACGTGGGTCATTTTCAAAACTGCTGTTCCCACCTCTCCCTGCTCCTGGCTGCAGGCCATTGCCACCTGCCCCATCCTCCCTCTTGTCACAGGAAAGTACCTGAGTTCAAATCGCCGGGGTTTTGGGGGAGGAGTTGGCGTCAGCCACCAGCCAGGCCATCTGCCCTCACCTGCCCTGCAATGGAGAGGACCCAAAGCATGCCAGGACGGGGTCGGAGGGGGTGCTCGGGAGAGAAAATGATGGACTGGTCACCGAACTGCCCCACGAGCAGATTTCTGGCCCAGGATCCCCTGAGACGTGACCTCTCCCCACGGCCACTCCCTGTCCCAGAGCATCCCCGGAGGCACCTCAGGGTCTGACCCTGTTTACAGACTCAGCCTTAGAGAGAACCTCTCCTCGCCCAAACCTAACGGGGCCCATGTGCGGGCAGCAGGATGCAGGCCCAGCTTGGGCCAGAAACACCCTACCCTCGCTCTAGCCCCTCACTACGGGGAATGGGCAAGTTACTGGCCCTTTCTTGGCCACCTAGACCGGCCGGGTCACTGTGATGTTTAATGGCGCACACAAGAGGTACCACAGCAGGATTCACCCACAGTCCCAAGACCTTCCCCTTCAGATCGACAGGTAAACATGTTCCCAACAGCCAGGCACCCACGGGAAGGGCGAGGGACTGAATTTCTCTGAGAACAGGCTAAGAAAACACCAGGTAAGGTGGTGGGTCTACATTGTCTTCAAAAGGTACCCCAGAGAGAATTCAATTAGTTCCTTTTTAAAAAATATTTTTATTGATTTCAGAGAGGAAGGAAGAGGGAGAGATAGAAACATCGATGAAGATGAGAGAGAATCTGACTGGCTGCCTCCTACATGCCCCCCTACTGGGGATCGAGCCGCAAGCCAGGCCTGACCAGACTTGAACCATGACCTCCCGGTTCATAGGTTGATGCTCAACCACTGAGCCATGCTGGCCGGGCTCAGCTAGTTCTTGACCAAGTCAACAGGGAGGGGAGAAGGGAAAAAAACTTTGAAGAACACCCACCAATACAAGACAACAGAACATAAACCACTTCTAGTTTACTTTGCCACAGAGCGACTTCTCCCTTCAGGTCCCCGGTCCCAAACCCCACCCTCCCACCCCCCCACTCCCGCTTACATCACCCATTTTAGTGGCCCTGGACCCCCAAGAGGAGGAAGGAAGGAATCAAGGTCATCAGGGAAAATCGACACCCAAATGGATCCCTGTGGGGACTTCTAAAGGGGCTCTGCACACAGGGTTGGCCAAACCCAACTGAATTTCCAGTTTAGCAGCTGCATCAGAATAAAGTCAAACCACTCCAGGTCAGAAACACACCCTGCCGGCCTGCCACCCTGACCCCCACAGACATATCCAGGCTGTGCTCAGAGGGTCTTCGGGGCTCATTCAGTGGTTTCCAAATCGTGTTCTGTGGAGCCCTAGCGGCTTCTGGAAGGCTCCTGCACCTCCAGGACCTAAGGGTACAGGCTCTGCACCCCCAACCCCGAAATCAGAACAGCTCTGGTTTCTCCTTTTATTTTTATCTACTTTACACATTCGATTTGTTTGAAGAACAGCATCCCATGTTAAACATTTTTGAAAAAACACCAAAAAACGAATCCTGGACCAAATGACCCCCGGGATGCAAACAGCCTGCAGGTCCGATTCAGGTTGGTTTTGCCCTGAAGCTGCTGGAAGTGGCTTTAGCTGCCTCCCACCTGCCAGGGCCTCCCTCCGGCCTTGGAGAACTCACAGGAATGTGCCAGGGAAAGGGGAGGGAAGGGCGCGGACCCAGCAGCTTGTGGATGTCCTGAGCTGCCCTCTGTACACACCAGGCTCACCGCAGAGCAGCCCCTACGGAGGCTCCCTCCGTGTCTCCGCCTGCAGACAGGCCGCGCCTGCGCACTCAGGAGCCCTGCATCTCCACCCAGTCCCCCTGGTGCAGGATGTGCTGCAGCAGCCCGTTGACCACGTCCAGCGTCTCGTCCTTCTCCAGCACAATGTCATAGGAGGCCATGTAGCGCTCCCGCTGCTCCTCCACCTGCCGGGGAGGGGAGACGGAGGGTCCCTGCAATGCCCCGCCTTCTGCCCACTGCCGCTGCCTCTCAGGCACCTGGAGTTGGGGGAGGCGTGCGTTCAAGCCACAGATCCCCTAGAGGAGTTCAAGGTCACAGGGCCTGCCTTTTGGAGACACACATGGCAATGGGCACAGGCGGCCACAATAAACTCTGGGGTCAAGAGGACAGTAACAAGGATTAAAATTTAAAAGCCAGATGTCACCTCTAATCTACGTGGACTGGATTTCCACAGGCTCCAGCACACGGGGAACTCAGGCACGTGCTGGCTGAGGGTAAGGACTAGTGGCCTTCCATCCGATACCACGCTGTGGCCCTCGATGACCGTCCTGTTTTCACCCGTCGGCCTCTGTTCTAGTATCTTTCTTCTCTACATTGGGAACCCACATCCTAAAACCCGGACATCTGCCATCTCCATTATGCCTGACAGGTATGATTTAGGACAGTGATTCCCAAAGTGGGCGCTACCGCCCCCTGGTGGGCGCTGCAGCGATCCAGGGGGGCGGTGATGGCCACAGGTGCATTTGGGGGCATATATCTTTCTGTTTAATTGCTATGAAAATTTTACAAGAATTAATTTCCAGGGGGCGCTGAGTAATATTTTTTCTGGAAAGGGGGCGGTAGGCCAAATAAGTTTGGGAACCACTGATTTAGGAGGACGGCAATCAGCCCTGCCACTTCCTCAACTACGTCACCTGGGCCAGTTACTTACCCTCCTCGCCTGTTTCCTCGTCCTGCAAAATGGTCTAACAGTCACTACCTCAAAGGCTGCTGTAAGGACTGAATGGGTTCATGTCCCTGCACATGGTGAGCACTCAGCCAGTGGGGGCTCCAGTGAAATGCCTGGCTTCACCCTGCCTCTGAGCTCGTTCATCGCTGGCCATCTCGTTTCCCTACGAGATTCGGGATCTTCTCCTCAAGAACATGCCTTGTGTCTTACCTCTGTACCTCCAACACCGAGTGCAGTGTGCAGCGCACAGAAGGTGCTCGGCTCGAAAAGCACGTTCACAGAAACGGAAGGGGAAGCAGGCCATGAAGGAGGAAGCCCTGGCCCCTACCCACCTTGTCATTCAGGAAGCCGATCTTGAGGATGTTCTCCACACCCGGGACCCCGTCGGCCATGGTGAGGTCCCCCATGGTGTCCCCCAGCAGGACGACGTTGGTTTTGCCCTGAAGCTGCTGGAAGTAACTGGAGTCCTTGCACACGGAGCTGTTCTTGTTGTATGTGTGTATGAGCTGGCCCTTGAATCCCTGTAGGAAACCCTAAAGGGCCAAGAAGAGAGACCGACAGGAGGGCTACAGGGACCCGGCCAGCACCAGTTTACCACGGCCTCTGTCACAGAGACAAGGGAATTCTGAAAGCCACAGAAAACACCAAAACCTCATTGTCGTCTAAGCTAGGCGTCGGCAGTGTAGAGCCTGTGGGTCGAACTTGGCCTATTTTTGTAAATGAAGTTTTGCTGGCACACAGCCATGCCCATTGGTTTACATCTTTCTGTGGCTGCTTTTCCGCACAGCGGAGCGGAGCAGTTGCCACAGAGGTCGTATAGCCCATCACGCCACAGGTTATAACGTTTATAATCCCTGGTTTAAACTTTTAAACGATCAGGAGCCATCAAATATAGTTGGTCACCCACTCCTACAGGGAACCACTGATTTAGGAGGACGGCAATCAGCCCTGCCACTTCCTCAACTACGTCACCTGGGCCAGTTACTTACCCTCCTCGCCTGTTTCCTCGTCCTGCAAAATGGTCTAACAGTCACTACCTCAAAGGCTGCTGTAAGGACTGAACGGGTTCATGTCCCTGCACATGGTGAGCACTCAGCCAGTGGGGGCTCCAGTGAAATGCCTGGCTTCACCCTGCCTCTGAGCTCGTTCATCGCTGGCCATCTCGTTTCCCTACGAGATTCGGAATCTTCTCCTGAAGAACATGCCTTGTGTCTTACCTCTGTACCTCCAACACCGAGTGCAGTGTGCAGCGCACAGAAGGTGCTCGGCTCGAAAAGCACGTTCACAGAAACGGAAGGGGAAGCAGGCCATGAAGGAGGAAGCCCTGGCCCCTACCCACCTTGTCATTCAGGAAGCCGATCTTGAGGATGTTCTCCACACCCGGGACCCCGTCGGCCATGGTGAGGTCCCCCATGGTGTCCCCCAGCAGGACGACGTTGGTTTTGCCCTGAAGCTGCTGGAAGTAACTGGAGTCCTTGCACACGGAGCTGTTCTTGTTGTATGTGTGTATGAGCTGGCCCTTGAATCCCTGTAGGAAACCCTAAAGGGCCAAGAAGAGAGACCGACAGGAGGGCTACAGGGACCCGGCCAGCACCAGTTTACCACGGCCTCTGTCACAGAGACAAGGGAATTCTGAAAGCCACAGAAAACACCAAAACCTCATTGTCGTCTAAGCTAGGCGTCGGCAGTGTAGAGCCTGTGGGTCGAACTTGGCCTATTTTTGTAAATGAAGTTTTGCTGGCACACAGCCATGCCCATTGGTTTACATCTTTCTGTGGCTGCTTTTCCGCACAGCGGAGCGGAGCAGTTGCCACAGAGGTCGTATAGCCCATCACGCCACAGGTTATAACGTTTATAATCCCTGGTTTAAACTTTTAAACGATCAGGAGCCATCAAATATAGTTGGTCACCCACTCCTACAGGGAACCACTGATTTAGGAGGACGGCAATCAGCCCTGCCACTTCCTCAACTACGTCACCTGGGCCAGTTACTTACCCTCCTCGCCTGTTTCCTCGTCCTGCAAAATGGTCTAACAGTCACTACCTCAAAGGCTGCTGTAAGGACTGAACGGGTTCATGTCCCTGCACATGGTGAGCACTCAGCCAGTGGGGGCTCCAGTGAAATGCCTGGCTTCACCCTGCCTCTGAGCTCGTTCATCGCTGGCCATCTCGTTTCCCTACGAGATTCGGGATCTTCTCCTCAAGAACATGCCTTGTGTCTTACCTCTGTACCTCCAACACCGAGTGCAGTGTGCAGCGCACAGAAGGTGCTCGGCTCGAAAAGCACGTTCACAGAAACGGAAGGGGAAGCAGGCCATGAAGGAGGAAGCCCTGGCCCCTACCCACCTTGTCATTCAGGAAGCCGATCTTGAGGATGTTCTCCACACCCGGGACCCCGTCGGCCATGGTGAGGTCCCCCATGGTGTCCCCCAGCAGGACGACGTTGGTTTTGCCCTGAAGCTGCTGGAAGTAACTGGAGTCCTTGCACACGGAGCTGTTCTTGTTGTATGTGTGTATGAGCTGGCCCTTGAATCCCTGTAGGAAACCCTAAAGGGCCAAGAAGAGAGACCGACAGGAGGGCTACGGGGACCCGGCCAGCACCAGTTTACCACGGCCTCTGTCACAGAGACAAGGGAATTCTGAAAGCCACAGAAAACACCAAAACCTCATTGTCGTCTAAGCTAGGCGTCGGCAGTGTAGAGCCTGTGGGTCGAACTTGGCCTATTTTTGTAAATGAAGTTTTGCTGGCACACAGCCATGCCCATTGGTTTACATCTTTCTGTGGCTGCTTTTCCGCACAGCGGGGCGGAGTAGTTGCCACAGAGGTCGTATAGCCCATCAAGCCACAGGTTATAACGTTTATAATCCCTGGTTTAAACTTTTAAACGATCAGGAGCCATCAAATATAGTTGGTCACCCACTCCTACAGGGAACCACTGATTTAGGAGGACGGCAATCAGCCCTGCCACTTCCTCAACTACGTCACCTGGGCCAGTTACTTACCCTCCTCGCCTGTTTCCTACATATATTTTAATCTAAAAATATATAACCCATATAGGGTTTCCTAGAGGGATTCAGGCCCTTTAGGGTTTCCTACAGGAAGCATGAAGCCTGTAATACAAGCACTGTTCAGGCCACGTGTGTGCTAAGCCTTCGCTGCGGGCCACGCCCTAACCACAGTTCAAAGGCACGGAGATTCCGGCCACTGGTTTTAAGGGGAAAAAGTTAGAACGTGGGTGAGTCGGAGCAGCCCACCTCTGGCCCATCTCGTTTCCCTACGAGATTCGGAATCTTCTCCTGAAGAACATGCCTTGTGTCTTACCTCTGTACCTCCAACACCGAGTGCAGTGTGCAGCGCACAGAAGGTGCTCGGCTCGAAAAGCACGTTCACAGAAACGGAAGGGGAAGCAGGCCATGAAGGAGGAAGCCCTGGCCCCTACCCACCTTGTCATTCAGGAAGCCGATCTTGAGGATGTTCTCCACACCCGGGACCCCGTCGGCCATGGTGAGGTCCCCCATGGTGTCCCCCAGCAGGACGACGTTGGTTTTGCCCTGAAGCTGCTGGAAGTAACTGGAGTCCTTGCACACGGAGCTGTTCTTGTTGTATGTGTGTATGAGCTGGCCCTTGAATCCCTGTAGGAAACCCTAAAGGGCCAAGAAGAGAGACCGACAGGAGGGCTACAGGGACCCGGCCAGCACCAGTTTACCACGGCCTCTGTCACAGAGACAAGGGAATTCTGAAAGCCACAGAAAACACCAAAACCTCATTGTCGTCTAAGCTAGGCGTCGGCAGTGTAGAGCCTGTGGGTCGAACTTGGCCTATTTTTGTAAATGAAGTTTTGCTGGCACACAGCCATGCCCATTGGTTTACATCTTTCTGTGGCTGCTTTTCCGCACAGCGGGGCGGAGTAGTTGCCACAGAGGTCGTATAGCCCATCAAGCCACAGGTTATAACGTTTATAATCCCTGGTTTAAACTTTTAAACGATCAGGAGCCATCAAATAGTGTTGGTCACCCACTCCGGTGGAAGCATGAAGCCTGTGATACAAGCACTGTTCAGGCTACGTGTGTGCTAAGCCTTCGCTGCAGGCCACGCCCTAACCACAGTTCAAAGGCACGGAGATTCCGGCCACTGGTTTTAAGGGGAAAAAGTTAGAACGTGGGTGAGTCGGAGCAGCCCACCTCAGGCCCTAGAAAAACAAGTCCAAGCCCTGGAGTAGCCAGGAGGGCGCGTGACCGTGACAGTGACATGGGGCCTGGCTGACCCCAGGGCAGAGAGCTGTTGGCCAAACACCAAAGAGCAGGTCCTTCAAAAGTAAGGGTCTTTAGAGGCATAAATAAACAGATAAATGCTGCCCGAGGACACAAAAGCCAGCACGCCTTCCGCTCCCTCTCCTCCCAGGCAGGGTTACTGTTCAGGGTGAAGTGCCCTGGCTGGTGGTTCCCACCCCATGTCCATTCCCAGCCCAAACGAGATCTGGCTCACATCTTCGTCAAAATCCATGTAGTTGGACACAATGTGGATGTTGGGGTGAAACACTTTCATCTGCCGGATAATTTCCTCCAGGATGTCACCGATGCCCGCGGAGAAGATGAAGAGGGGGATGTTATTTTGGTAGAGGGTGTTGAAGAACGCCTTGTATCCCTCCCTGGAAAGAGATGAAGGGATTCTGAAATGGCACTGCCTCTGTTACTGCTCTGTATTTTCTATTTGGGTTATATATTTTTAGATTAAAAAAATTTTCAATTGAGGTATAAAATACATAAAGTAAGTGGTTAAAGTGCACTAAAGTGTTCAGCTCAATTAATATTGACCTATGTATACACCCATGTCATTACCAACCAGATCAATCCATGTTCCCTCGTGTTCCTCCCAGTCAACGCCATCCTTCCCTATTTTGACTTCATATCACCACTGATTAGCTTTGCCTGTCCCTGAACGTCATATGAACAGGCTCATATTTTTTTGTTTTTGTTTTTGTTTCTGTACTACAATTGAACCCTGAGTAACACAGGGGTAAGAGGTGCTGACCCCCTGTGCAATAGGAAATCCACGTACAACTTGTGATGCCCAAAAAACTTTGGGGGGATTGGTTCTAAGACCTCCATGGATACCAACATCCAAGGCTGCTCAAGTCCCTTATATACAATGGCACGGCCCTGGTTGCTGTGGCTCAGCTGATCGGGCATTGTCCCATGCTGGGAAAGGTTGCCGGTTAGATTCCCGGTCAGGGCACATGCCCAGGTGTGGGCTCAATTCCCAGTGTGGGGCGTGCAGGAGGCAGCCGATCAATGATTCTGTCATCATTGATGTTTCTATCTCTCTCTCCCTCTCCCTTCCTCTCTGAAATAATAAACATATATTTTAAAAGTAAATAAGTAAAAATAAAATTTTAAAAAATGGTGTAGAACAATACATACACCACCAGCAGACTGCTTCCTAGGCAGTACCCAAGGGTAGAAAATTCTTTAGCCATAGCCAGAGAGGGAAAGCAAAACCTTCCCCACTTCATGGCGCCAGGTCTCTTCTAACTCTCCCAGCATCTAACTCCCCTCCCCCCTCTCCCAGCCTCCTTTTGTGAGCAAACCAGTTTCAAATGTTCCCCAGAGCACGCAGCTTACCTAAGCATTGCGTTGGACTCTCTGACCACCTGGGCTATCTGAGACTTCTGAATCTTCTGCTGACACAGGAGATCGTGTGCTTTGGTCCACCTAGAAACAAACACCCCACAAACCCCCAATTCAGATCAGTAAAATGACTTTTCCCTTTTCAGGGCCAAGTCCTCTCTGGAAGGATTGACAACGGAGGTGGCCTCATCCGTCCGTTCCACAGAACCATTTCCTGGAGAACCCTGGCTGTCCTTAGAAAAGGAGGGAGCGCCCGGCCCTCGCGGCTCCGTTGGCTGGAGCTTCACCCTGTATATCTAAAGGCTGCAGTTTCATTTCCCGGTCAGGGCACATACCTAGGTTGCAGGTTCGAGCCCCGGTCAGGGTATGTACAGAAAATAACCAGTGGAGCCTGGCTGGCGTGGCTCAGGAGATTGAGCATCGTCCCATGGACCAAGAGGTTCTGGGTTCGATTCCCAGTCAGGGCACATGCCTGGATTGTAGGCTCCATCCCCAGTAGGAGGTGTGCAGGAGGCAGCCGATAGATGTGTCTCTCTCATTGACGTCTCTCTCTCTCTCTCTCTCTCTCTCTCTCTCCCTTCCTCCCTATTTAAAAATCAATAAAAAACATTTAAAAAATAAAGATAACCAATCCATGTTCTCACTCTCTCCCCCTTCCCCTCGCTCTAGAATCAATAAGCAACACAAGTGAGAGACAAGAGGCAGGTGGGTTAACTGCTGAAGTCAAAGCTCTTCTGAACCCCTTCCTCCGGGAGCCCCTTGGAGCACTGGGGCTCTGTCCAGTGGTACTGGTTTCTATGGGAAGGTTATCTCCCCAAAGCACTGACTCCCCGACACCAAGGGGCTTCTAACTCCCTCGAGGACGCCTGGTGGGCCACCACCAGCAGCGGTCACAGGCAGCTCCAGGTGTGTCTGGACAATTTGTTCTACTAGTTGGGCCTGTGGCATTCAGTTAAGCATCCAGTAAGGTGAGGAAGTCTGTCATCTCATCAGAGCTCAGGAAAACCAGGCCCCCTCCTGGACCAGACCCCCCAAGGGCCAGGGGCTTTCACCACCACTCACCACTCCACCATATGAGGTGACTTCTCTTTGGCGGTCCGGCGTGGGTCAATCTCAATTGGGTAATACTGGTGAAGGAGCGCTTTCAGCTGGGCACCCAAAGGAA
>NW_005367911.1:1371537-1375998 GCF_000412655.1 Myotis brandtii | reverse complement strand
TTTGGCTCAGTGGATAGAGTTTCGGCCTGCAGACTGAAGGGTCCCGGGTTCAATTCCGTTCAAGGGCACGTGCCTGGGTTGCAGGTTCAATCCCCAGTATGGGGTGTGCAGGATGCAGCCAATGATTCTCCCTCATCATTGATGTTTCTATCTCTCTCCCTTTCCCTTTCTCTCTGAAATCAATAAAAATATATTTAAAAAATAATAACTAAATAAATGCCCTAGCACAGCGGTCAACCTTTTGGACCTCACAGACCACTGGTGGGCAACCGCTGCCCTAGTTGGTTTTGCTCAGTGGTTGGAGTGTCGGCCCATAGATTGAAGGGTCATGGGTTCGATTCTGGTCAAGAGCAGGTGCCTTGGTTGCAGGCTGGATGCCCGACCCCGGTCAGGGCATGTGCTGGAAGCAACCAATCAATGTGTCTTTCTCACATCAATATTTCTCTCGCTGTCTTTCCCCCTCCCTTCCATTCTCTCTGAAAATCAATGGGGAAAAATATCCTTGGGTGAGGATTAACCAAAAAAAAGAAGAAAAAGATTTCTTATATAAACTTTGCTTTATTAATTTTTTCAGGAGCCCATCAACACCAAAAAATTTAGTTTTCTCCAGCTTCTTTATCTGGCCCATAGATTGAAGGGTCATGGGTTCGATTCTGGTCTAGAGCAGGTGCCTTGGTTGCAGGCTGGATCCCCGACCCCGGTCAGGGCATGTGCTGAAAGCAACCAATCAATGTCTTTCTCACATCAATATTTCTCTGTCTCTCCCCCTCCCTTCCATTCTTTCTGAAAATCAATGGAAAAAAATATCTTTGGGTGAGGATTAACCAAAAAAAAAGAAGAAAAAGATTTCATATATAAACTTTGCTTTATTAATTTTTTCAGTAGCCCATCAACAACAAAAAATTTAGTTTTCTCCAGCTTCTTTATCCGAGAGAGGACAATCAAACCTAGTGGGCGCAGCTTCCTGGAAGTTGATAAATCAGGTATTCAAGGAACCAAAAAAAGTGACTTGCTAGCCCAGCCAGAGTGGCTCAGTTGGTTGGGTATAATCCTGTGCACCGGAAGGTTGCCGGTTTGATTACCAGTCAGGGCATGTACCTGGGCTGTGGGTTCGACCCCTGGTCAGTTTCTCTGTAGAATCTGTATCTCTGTCAGGGCACATATGTAAGGCAACCAACAAATGTTTCTCTCTCACATCGATGTACAGTATCTCTCTCTCCCCCTTCCTCTCTCTAAGCATGTACTAAGGTGAAGATTAAGAAAAAAAGTGACTTGCTAAAAGCTACCAGTGGTAGAGCCTACCTTAAACTAAAAGTGGCATCCCAAAAGACAGGTTTTAGAAATATAAGAACAAGCCCTAACTGGTTTGGCTCAGTGGATAGAGCGTCCGCCTGCGGACTGAAGGGTCCCAGGTTCAATTCTGGTCAAGGGCATGTACTTTGGTTTCGGGAATATCCCCAGTAGGGGGTGTGCAGGAGGCAGCTGATCGATGTTTCTCTCTCATTGATGTCTCTAACTCTCTATCCTTTTCCCTTCCTCTCTGTAAAAAATCAATAAAATATTTAAAGAAAAAGAAATATAAGAACAATCTATAATCCACTGCCCAGCTTTTGTTTGTTTGTTTGTTTTTCATGAATTTCGGTGTGCAGGAGGCAGCTGATCGATGTTTCTCTCTCATTGATGTCTCTAACTCTCTATCCTTTTCCCTTCCTCTCTGTAAAAAATCAATAAAATATTTAAAGAAAAAGAAATATAAGAACAATCTATAATCCACTGCCCAGCTTTTGTTTGTTTGTTTGTTTTCATGAATTTCAGGTAAACAACCAATAATTGTTAATAAACTTTAAAAAATATGTTTTGATTTTTTTTTTTTTTTAGAGAAAGAGAGAGGAAAAAATCAATGAGAGAGAAACATTGATCAGCTGCCTCCTGCCTGACCCCTCCTGGGATCAAGCCCACAACCTGGGCATGTGCCTTGACCGGAATCAAACCAGTGACCTCTTGGTACATGGGATGGCGCGCAACCAGCTGAGTCACACCGGCTGGGCTCTACTGCCCATCTTAATCCTGACAGAGTATTGGGAGAGCTAATCGATACGACAGACCGACAGACTACTTCGTACGCGATTTAGTGACTTTCATACAGTAGGGGAACTAAACGATGTAGCTCTTCAGCAGAAAGAGCTCAGCAACCTACAGAGAAACGTGCCGTTAGCACGGCTCTGCTCTGGCAAAGAGGACCCTGACAGGAAGAACATGGGACGAAATAAATGAACTCCAAAGCTACAGAGGGATCGCTTTAGAATATTTGTATGTATCTTATGTCAGTGGCTGTGTACTGACATTAATTCAGATGTCTTTCTCAACACCGGGTGCCTTACCAGGAAAATGCTTATCAAGGAGAGAGCAAAATGTAGTGGGAAGAGTCTGGGACAGAATCTGATCTACGGGAAGCCAAGCTCTGTGTCCTGCTGTGTGTCCTGGGGTACGTTGCTCTACTCTCCAAACCTGGTTTCTCATCTGTTAGGTGGAGACAATACTGGTTCTAGTCCCCTCTTGAAGTTGTGGGGTTAAATAACAGCGAAGTCTCTTGTAAACTCTATAGGTAACTGTGAGCATCATGTCCATACTCCAACTATCAACTGTCATACTGAGACAGGCCAGGAAGCCAGGACAAGTGGAATAGGGAACAGACAGCTGAACAAACTGAAGAGCAATTTACAGCAGAAACAGAAGGTCGCCTCCCTAGAGAGAACATCTAGGCCTCAGTTATATTTCAGCTCCAGACCCAGAAAAGCAGCAAAACCAGGGGGTGGGGTCCACCAGGACCAGCTGCAATGAACAGGCGCCCTGCCTGACACTGACCAATCAGTGGAGACCGTGACCCTGAAGGAGCACACCCAGAAAAGTGATGAATATTGTGCTGAAACCCTCCCTAAGATTCCTGCCTACAAGAGAGAGATAAAAGGACCCAGTGCCAGGAGCCCTCAGGCTGCCACTCCCGCCCTCCCTCCCCCTTCTTGCAACCAGGGCAGCAGCAGTTCATCCCGGGCAAACCCCCTGAACCTCCCCAAGGCCCCCTTCCCTCTGACTTTGTGAGCCAAGCAGCCCAGCCTAGGCTCATTTCCCCAGCCCCTCCTTGTTTCACTGTTCCCGCTTTAATAAATGTCCTTAAAATCCACCTGCACTGCCCTAACGGGTTTGGCTCGGCGGATAGAGCGTCGCCCTGCAGACTCAAGGGTCCCAGGTTCGATTCCAGTCAAGGGCATGTACCTTGGTTGCGGGCACATCCCCAGTAGGGGGCATGCAAGAGGCAGCTGATTGATGTTTCTCTCTCATCGATGTTTCTAACTCTCTATCCCTCTCCCCTCCTCTCTGTAAAAAATCAATAAAATATATTTTTAAAAAAAATCCACCTGCACTCATGTTGTGAAATTTTTCCTGCACTAAGTCAAGAACCCACACACTCTTGGCTGGCCCTGCCAGTAACAATATGTCGTGGCCAACAAGGAAAAGCTATCCCAGTGTATCAAAAGTAGGTCCACCTGAGTGAGAAAGAACAACAAAAAATTTTCACTTAATCGTCTAGGTCTCTATTCGGGACTCTTTGGTCCTAAGCAAGAACCATATGAAGTAACAGGGGACAGCAATCCTGAGTGACGAAGGGGCATGCATCCTCACCTTTTCCCGGCACTCCTCACTGATGATCTTGCTGTTATCCAGGATATCTGCAAAAACACAAAGCTCCCTTCACTCGCCCCTTAGGAGCCATCGTCGTGTCAAGCCCAACAAAGCAAGCTAGTACGTGACTTACTGTAGGAAGAAGGGCATGGCTTTCCATTATAGGCAAACCTGCTCAAGGTCCTGTCAAAATCAGAAATGACCTAAAATGCAAAAGAGAGATGATGCCTAGATGGGCTCCTTCTGGTGCGGCCCTGCGTCAGCCTGGAGGAGGAGGATGGAAGTCCCCGGGCTCAGCGTCCAGACTATGGGCAAAGCCCTGGGGGGGTCAGGGCGGGCTACCGGGGGAGGGAAGAACTAATCCCAGTCGGTCCAGCGCTAACCCTGCGGAGGCCCACCCTGGGAGAGGGGGCGGGGGGGGGGGCGGGGGGGGGGGGGGGGGGGGGGGCGGGTGCTGAAGAATCACGATCCCGTTGGCTCTTTCAATAGCACCCATCTCAGTGCCCTGCCCGTCCTTTAGGACCCATCTCCACATCTGCAATGTCCTGGGGAGCCCGCTGCGCTGGGCTGGGCTGGGCTGGAGAAGGGGCCCCAGGGCCTGGTGTGGTGCCTCCTGTCTCATCAGAGGAAGCAGCACGACCTCACAGAGAATTTTAGGGCAGTTGGGCTCTTCCCCAAACAGGCGAACCAGCCGGGTCATTTCCAGGGGCTGAGGGCTTGCAGGTGCCGCAACCACGCGGGAAGGCACACGGGCAGGGCTCCCCCCAGCCCCCCTCCCAC
>NW_005367911.1:1370451-1370996 GCF_000412655.1 Myotis brandtii | reverse complement strand
GCCCGGGGGCGCTGCGCCCCGCGCTGGGGATGACCCTGTTGGGGGCTCTGTGTGGAGGAGGGTGACGGTCCCAAGGGGTTGGGTTGACTGGGCGCCACTTTCTAGAGCAAAACCCCAGCAAGCGTGGTCGCTTCGGGCTTCGTTTGCAGAGGAAAGGGCCGCAGGATGGAGGTGGGTGAAGGAGCCCCACGGCGGGTGCGGTTGAACACCCAGAAGGCGTTTCTGGGCCCGCGCCTACAGAAGATGCTGAGTGTCTACCTCGTGTCCAGAGCGCAGGAGGGGCCTGGACAGCTGGGCCAGAATGACAGGCTCATCATGTTGCTTCTCCCTTCTGCCTCCTCTGGCCTGGTTTCCATGAACGCGGTGTCTGGGGGGCCAGTGCGGAGCTGCGGAAGGAGGCAGATGGATGGATGCCCCAGGGATGCCAAGTGGGCAACGGGAACCAGAGCTAATAAAACCCTTACATGGTGTTGGTGATCGCGGGCCTGCTCTGGGTACAAGGACATGGATGCTGGTGTGGGGTGATCTTCAGCTGGTAGTGTGGT
>NW_005367911.1:1369374-1370295 GCF_000412655.1 Myotis brandtii | reverse complement strand
AGGAGGACAGGGACCTTAGACGTCATAGGGTTGCCCGACTAAGCCTAAGGGGAACTGGGCGCATTTCAGACATCTTGTTCATTTCATGTTCCCCACCCCACCAGCTTAAGTTTGGGGACATTGTCAAAGCGCTGGGCTCCCGTAGCCTGGGTCCTTCCTCCTCTGAAGAGGCACAGCTAGGGCCAGACCCTCTTCTCTGGTTTCCCATTGGAGAGAATTCCAGAACCTGAGAGCACAATCCTGAGAGTGATCTCACTCAGGCCCAGGATTCTGGAACTTGGGCTGCCTGATGGACCCTACATGAAAGATGTAGTAGGGAAAAGGAGCGACAGCTGGCTGAAGGGGCCCCCCACAACCCTCCCCGACACCCTCGGAGAACAGCCTCCCTCGGCTGGTCCCAGGGTGCCATGGAGATGGAGAACAAGGCGGCCTCCACACGTTTCCACCAACCTCACATGGAGAGGAAGATGAGTGCGATGACCTGTGAGATCTTCAACGAGCTTAGGCTAGAGGGCAAGCTCTGCGACGTGGTCATCAAGGTCAATGGCTTTGAGTTCAATGCCCACAAGAACATCCTCTGTAGCTGCAGTTCCTACTTTAGGTACAACAGGGTTGCCGGGCTAAGCCTGAGGGGGAATTGGGTGCATTTCAGAGGTGGTTCATTTCATGGTTCCCACCCCACCGTCTTAAGCTTAGGGACACTGTCCCAGCAGGGGGCTCCGGGAGCCTGGCTCCTCTGTCATCTGAAGAGGCACAACTAGGGCCAGATTCCCTTCCCCCTGATTTTCAATTGGATCTCAACCAACTCTTGGTGGGCCCGCTGTTTTTTCCCTTTGATTCTCACTCTAACCAACCTTTGGGAAAGTTGAGCATCCATACGGGGTTTCCTACTTAAACCTAGATAATAATGCCACTTCGGCC
>NW_005367911.1:1353646-1369359 GCF_000412655.1 Myotis brandtii | reverse complement strand
CCCTAAGACGAGCTTGAACAGGGTGATAAATTATCAAGGATTGAGGGGATGGGAAGGGGGATGGATGCAGGGGAAGAACCACATAAATATTTATCAGGAGAAAAAAGGGGGGGGCGGTGTGGTTTGTGTCCAAACCATTGTAACCCAGGAAATGGAAGAGTTATTTTGTTCATGAGCTGAAAATATTTGGGTAATCAATTCCAATCAAGATATGATAAATGTGTCCCACCTGTTGCTAAAAATTCTCATGGTGATCTACAGCAGGGTCTATAAAAAGACCAGCTAGCACATACTTTAAGCTTTGCAGGCCATATAGTCTCTGTCACATGCAACTACTCTACTCTGCCTCTATAGTGGGAAAGCAGCCGTAGACAATAGTAAGTGAAAGGACACTGAAATTTGAATTTCATTTTTACCCCATTTAAAAATGTAAACAGCATTCTTACCTCGTGGGCAGTACAAAAAGAAGGCGTGGGTGGAATCTGGCTCGGAGGCTGTATTTACAGACCCCTGCTCTAGAGAAGAATTTTATCTTTAAGCCCATAGTCCCTGAGACCTCCTAGAAAAAGGAAGCACAATATATTATGGAAGGGAATTCTGTCCTGTTCAGTACCTAGCTACAGAGTGGAATAGCAGTCACTTACTTATTCAATAATTATTTATTTAGTGCCTATTTTGCGACCAGCGCTATAGTGGGTATTGGAAATAAAACAATGAGTAAAGAGCTAAACATTCCTATTCTCATGAAGCTTACCTTCTGGTAGGGGGAAGAGGCATTAAATAAATAAACTACATATCAGATTGTAAGTGCTAAGGGAAAAAAAAGGTAGCGTGGATGGCAATTTTAAATAGGGTTATCACTTTACTGACAAAGTTACATTTGAGCAAAGACTGCAAGGGGATGAAGGAGTGAGAGAGAGAGAGAGATCTGGGCAGAATTCCAGGCAGAAGGAACAGCGGGTAGAGCCCAAAGGTGGAAGCATCTCTGATGTAGTCAAGGAACACAAGGCCAACAGGGCTGAAACAGAGGGGGAAGGTGGGAGGAACTACCGTCAGAGAGCTGTGACTGGCCCAGATCTCACGGGACTTCGGTAGATAATAATGCCACTTCAGCCACCCTGGAAGGACTTTGTATTTTACTCTAAGAAGGGAAGTCAATGGAAGGTTTTAAGAGGAACACTGGTGGTATAGTTAAGACTAAATTCTGGAGGTGTCAAGAGCAAATCAGGCCCATGGTCGGCAAACTGCGGCTCGAGAGCCACATGTGGCTCTTTGGCCCCTTGAGTGTGGCTCTTCCTAAGCCTTAGGAGTACCCTAATTAAGTTAATAACAATGTACCTACCTATATAGTTTAAGTTTAAAAAATTTGGCCCTCAAAAGAAATTTCAATCGTTGTACTGTTGATATTTGGCTCCGTTGACTAATGAGTTTGCCGCCTAACTGTTAGGCGGTTACTCCCAATCTAGGCAAGAGACCGTGGTGGCTTGGACCAAGGAGGTAGCGATAGAATTGATTAGATTATGGCTATGTGTGGAAGATTCCTTGCATTTGGTGGGCAATGCGGTTGAGACAGAAGAGACCTGGGTCTTACACCGAGCTCTAGATCCCGATTTTTCCATCCACAAAATGGGAAAAGGTTATCGTTAGCATGAGGATAAGAGTGACCAAAGTCAAAGCTCTTGGGAAGGTTCTCTCGCCCACTGTATAAGGCAGCCTGCCCTGCCCCTCTCCTTCCTCCCGCCCACTGATTTTCAATGCACTCTTTGGAAAGTGTCCAAACTCTCAACAACAAAAAGTGGGGAGAACATGGCAAACTGGAGAGAAATGTTTCAGTGATGGCTCGTTCCTCCCCTTTTTCCAGAGCTTTGTTTACAAGTGGCTGGAACAACACTGAAAAGAAGGTATACAACATTCCTGGCATCTCCCCCGACATGATGAAACTAATTATTGAATACGCGTATACCAGGACCGTCCCTATCACACCTGACAACGTGGAGAAGCTGCTGGCTGCTGCGGACCAATTTAACATCATGGGTATCGTGAGGGGTTGCTGTGAGTTCCTCAAGTCAGAGCTGTGCCTGGATAACTGTATCGGCATCTGCAAGTTCACAGACTACTACTACTGCCCGGAACTCAGGCAGAAGGCCTACATGTTCATACTGCACAACTTCGAGGAGATGGTGAAAGTCTCGGCCGAGTTTTTGGAGCTCTCAGTCACTGAACTGAAGGATATCATTGAGAAAGATGAGCTAAACGTCAAGCAAGAAGACGCTGTGTTTGAGGCCATTTTAAAATGGATCGCTCATGACTCCCAAAATAGGAAGCAGCATATTTCAGTTTTGCTCCCCAAGGTCAAGTTTAATTATTTTTTTTGTGTGGGTTGCTTAATTGACCACTTTTGATTCATTTATCCCACTCGGGTTGTCCTAAGAGCTATATTCAGATGTTTGACAGATTCCAGGGCTGTATTTACATATATTTGTAGAGAAGGCATCTCCTACTAGTTTCTGGAATCTTGCAATTTTCTTTACCCTTGGCATGGCTAGTTCCTTTTATCCCAGTTACATTCTTTTATTATATTTATTTTTCTTTTTTAGAGAGAGGCAGGGAGAGAAGCATCAATGTGAGTCGGTCGCCTCCTGCTCACACGACGACCGGGGATAGAATCTGCAGCCTGGGTGTGTGCCCTGACCGGGAATCGAACCAGCCACTGTTTGGTGTCCGGGACGATGCTCCAACCAACAGAGCCACACCAGCCAGGGCATTTTGCCACCCCTCCACCCCCCAGTTTTAGTCTTTGACCAAAATTCTCCCTGGCTGTGGGGGAAGGAGAGGGCAAGGCCTTCAAAAGAATTCTAGAGTCTTCTTTTTACCTTTGTCCATTCTGAGTTTCCCCAAACCCAAGAGAGAAACTGGAGTTGTAGCCATTTGATGTTAATTTGTGTTATTTTACATACAGAGACAGATATTCATTCACAGAAAAATTCAACTTTTTTTTTTTTGGTCTAGTAGCATAGTCTGGTGGTCAAGGAATGAGCTAGCTTGCCGATCATTTTCTAGCTCATTCTCAGGGTCCAAATGTATACCACCTCTTAAAAACAGATATTTAAAGTGTTTAAGTTGTAAATTTCAAAAAAAAAACACAAAATATGGCCCCACTACAATTCAAAGGCAGGCTGTAAACCAAGGGGCTAAGGGGTTTTTCAGGCCTCCTCACCTCACTTTAAATGACTTGCTGCATTTCCTCCTTAGGTTCGCCTGGCCCTAATGCATGCTGAGTACTTCATGAACAATGTTAAGATGAATGACTATGTCAAAGACAGTGAGGAATGCAAGCCAGTCATCATTAATGCCCTAAAGGCCATGTATGACCTAAACATGAATGGACCCTCTAATTCTGACTTCACCAACCCACTCACCAGGCCCCGCCTACCCTATGCCATCCTATTTGCAATTGGTGGCTGGAGTGGTGGGAGCCCCACCAATGCCATTGAGGCATATGATGCTCGGGCAGACAGATGGGTGAATGTCACTTGTGAAGAAGAAAGTCCCCGTGCCTACCACGGGGCAGCCTATTTGAAAGGCTACGTTTATATCATTGGGGGGTTCGATAGTGTAGACTATTTCAATAGTGTTAAACGTTTTGACCCAGTCAAGAAAACTTGGCACCAGGTAGCCCCGATGCACTCCAGACGTTGCTATGTCAGCGTGACAGTCCTCAGCAATTTCATCTATGCCATGGGAGGATTTGATGGCTACGTGCGTCTCAACACTGCTGAACGCTACGAGCCAGAGACCAATCAGTGGACACTCATTGCCCCCATGCATGAACAGAGGAGTGACGCGAGTGCCACAACACTCTACGGAAAGGTAAAAAAAATGGGGGGGGGGAGGGGTAGGGAGGAGGGCCGGGATGTGAAAGCAAACAAGCCCAGGAATAATGCTCTTCCTTTTGGGGGGTGGATGGAAAACAGAAATGGCAGTATCTTGGCAGTTCAAACTCCATCAAATGACTAAGTGACCCTTTGTAACTATCTTTTCTTACTTATTCTGACCCATGAATCTTTTCCCCTGGCTGAGTTTTTATTTGTATCCTTTCACTGTAATAAACTCTGAGAGTATAACCACAAAAAAAGTAAAAATAAATAAAAAGCAATAGATGTACATGTGTAAAAAAGAAACTCAGAGTGCCCCTTTTCATACTCCAGAGGTAACTTTTAATAATCTTGAACTGTCTTCACACAGGTCTACATATGTGGTGGGTTCAATGGAAATGAATGCCTGTTTACAGCAGAAGTGTACAACACTGAGAGTAATCAGTGGACAGTCATAGCCCCCATGAGAAGCAGGAGAAGTGGAATAGGCGTAATTGCTTATGGAGAACACGTGTATGCGGTGAGTTTATCGTGTACAACAACAAAAATGATTCCCCTCCATTTTCTATTATACAACCACTGGTAAGCATTTGAAAAGGTTTTGTTCCATGGAACAGTGGAAGAGGGAGGTATGAAATCACTAGTCCTCCCCTTAGAGGGCCTCCTGGGTGAACAGAATCAGTGGCTAACAGTAAATCATGTTCCCGTTGCTGTCCACAGGTAGGCGGCTTTGATGGAGCTAATCGACTTAGGAGTGCAGAAGCCTACAGCCCAGTGGCTAACACTTGGCGCACGATCCCCACTATGTTTAATCCTCGTAGCAATTTCGGCATCGAGGTGGTAGACGACCTCTTGTTTGTGGTGGGTGGCTTTAATGGCTTTACCACCACCTTTAATGTTGAGTGCTATGATGAAAAGACCGACGAGTGGTATGATGCCCATGACATGAGTATATATCGCAGTGCTCTGAGCTGCTGTGTGGTACCAGGGCTGGCCAATGTTGGGGAATATGCAGCTAGAAGGGACAACTTCACAGGATTAGCACTGCGAGATGAAGTAAAGTACTCCGCTTCAACAAGTACCTTACCTGTATGAGCCTCTTCATTTAGCTAATAAAAAGTCTAAGCAATAAGAATTAATTCTTTTTTAAAATAAATGCAGTGTTTAAACTTGTAAGAGTACTGGAAAATGTTCACCATAAGGGAGCCAAGGGTTGGACGAATGAGGGAGTAAAAGGGTTCAAGGAAGAAAGCAATTATATTCAACAGTACATACTTAAAAGGAAAAACTACACAATGCAAACCAGCTCTAATGAAATACGTTTATTTAAAGCTTATATTGAGACCATTAGTAGCTTTAACACAGGACAAGATAGCTTCAGGAACATAAAACAAGCTATTATACAAGGTAATGTCTCAAAGTGTCTTACGTTCCACATCTCCTCTGACGTAAGGAGACAGTCAAAATTACACGTTCAGTTGAGTAGGGGCTTGGATACTACTGGTCCCCAAAACTCACTGTACATCGCTTGAACTAAGTACTGATGTTACAAATAACTCAATGAGCCCTAAGTACAGGGATCCTAAGATCTTCAAACATCTAGCAAGCACTACTTTTCATGAGTGCATAAGGCAGGAGGATTAAGTTAATAAGTGCTCTATTGTATGTGCTTCATTGTTGCAGAAATGGTCATATAGAGCAAGACAAAAGCCCCACAAAGGTAAGCAATAAATAGCAGTTATTTGGCTATCTAAATTCTTTGAAGCAAAATGACTACTATATTATGTTGTTATTGTATTACATCACTCAACTATGAGCTCTTTTGTTTCCAATGACCAGAACATTAACAAAAACAAAAATGGACTACTCTCAAGAGATTAACAAACTGGAGTGATGAACTGTGCCAAAATGTTTGACAGTTAAAAAGGAGACTGAATTGTTTCTCAAATATTCTACAGTTAAAGAGCAACCTATAGGCACCCTAGTTTTCTAGTGTAGGCAGATGAACATGCTTCACAATTCTCTATGTTTTCAAAAGACATGAAATGTGACCAATACACCCTTTTTATTTAAGCTTAATTTGAGGAAAGTACACAAAAAAAATCCCTTTGGTTATGCCTGATTAGGCCAAGTAACTAAAATACACAATTTAGCTTACCTGTCTACCAATATATAGTATTCATATTAGAATTATGAAGCAGAGAATATTTTAATACACCACATGCTACACTAGTCAAGAAACATGAAGAAAAAACATGTGCACTAGAAACTGCGTTATCATCAGCCTGAAGAATTTAAAATACAGAAGCACACAAATCTTCCATAAACACTGTCTTTCCAGTTCCAAGAGTCTGTTCTATATTTAAAAAGTTAGTATTTAAAATTTTTTGGTCCCAGAAATACTACACAAAACCAGCTGATCAAAACAAAACTGATGTCAATGAATGTTTAGATTTTTTTAGCACAATATTTTTTAATTGGCACAGCAAAAGCCAAGATACCAAGATACACAAGACTAATCATGCAAATAACTGCAAGTGAGACACTTAAACACTAAGCTCATGACTGACATTCTTAATATATACCACTGATTTTTTTTTTTTTTTAAACCATGGCGGGGTAGGTATAGTTAAGATATCCATTCTGAGATAGAAGTAGATTCACTCAAAGTTATGTATAGTTGTTACTTTTTGTATAATCAATTCCTCTTTTACTTCCACAAATACCAAAAGCAACAAAACAAGATTTGCTTAAATACACATTAATTGCCTTTTTTAAAGCTGTATTTTTATGTTTAAATTACCAAACACAATCTTTAAGTTTTCATCAAAAAGGACATTTCCCCCCCCAAAAAGGCATTTTAGGTTCTTCATACTCGGAACCTTTCCAAAAACGCTGGGAAGTTATTTCCAGTTTGGAATTTCAGAATGTCAGCCTGGAACAGATTTAAGCAAATCTGGTTTCTTTCCTGATTAACAAGTTAGTTAGGCTATTTCAGAAACACAAGTTATTGATGTGAAATCACACATGTGAATTCAAATACGAAAATTAGCAATTCAGTAGTCAGGAAAACCTGCACACATCATCATGCAAGGAAGGACTTACCCCTTCTTTCCACCCGTGGCCTAGGCTGCCTGCTAAGTTAAAAAACAACAATTTCAATCAAGTTTTCAAAACCAGATTATACCTAGATCTTTGAGTTATAAGGTCTGCCATATCATGTGAAAAAGAGACAACCTTCCAAATAAATTGGTCTCTCAGAAAAGTCTGAGACAAAAACCCCACACAACCCGCTGGCCCCCAATCCTGCATCACACCCTTCTAGAGAGAAGCTGGCATCCTGGTGAGCTACTGCTTTACACAGCCAGGAAAAGGAAGGCTAGCACAGCCTATCAGAGAAGTGAGAACTTCGTGCATTGAGCTTTTCTGCCTTACTTGCATAGATCTCTCACAACTAAGTATCAGCATTTCTCAGAATCCAATGGCTTTTATTAAACTAACCACAAATACATAGAAATTGAGAAAATGGTTGGGGTGGGATAATATATCCTCATAGAGAAATATGACTTGCAGTTCCGATCCCCACCCCCGTCTAAATGAAATGGTTTTAAAGCAGATTTCCAACATGTTTATTGAAAAACCATCCTAGGTAGTGATATCAATTTAGAAATTTCAAGAAAATTCTTAGTAGAGAGTCCAAGGGCTAAACATGAGTAGTCTTGCAGCTGAAAGCTAAAATTTCTGGTTGTACTTTTTTTAGTGTTTGATACAACTAATAAGGAGGTTAACTATAATGCAGTAGAGAAAAAAAAATCAATGCACTTAGAATTCTACTTCTAGGACAGTGTTTGGGAATGCCTACGATAGTAGAAAACAAGAATATACTGGACCCACATTGCAAACAGTAAGAGTAGGAGTTACTGAGTGCTAAAATAGTCAAACCAAGTGCTAAATTGTATAAAGCTTTTGAATGTGTTAAGAGAATCAGAAGAATGAATAAAAATAAATTAAAAATAACTACAGTGATAAATTTTGAAGAGCCAGAATTATGCCCTTAAATTTGGTATTCCAGGCTCAGGCAAAGTTCCAATTAAAGTTCATGGCAACTGGGGAGCATTTGAGGTCCTGCTCCCAGCATATGTGGTCAGTTTGGCTCAAATAAAGTCTTCTTTAAAAAAAATCCAGGGCAACTGGATATGACATTATAACAATGGGGGCTGAGAAATAAGGCTTGTTTTTAGCAACATTTCTCTAAATTGTTATTCCCTTTCCATTTCAAAAAAACATTTTAGAAAGGAATGAAGATCCTATGAAATATGCATTAGAGCAAAATTTAAAATTGAAGGCATTGAGTGTCGATTGTCATAAGCATTATTTACACTCATGAACTTATCCTCATATAAGCCTGCAATTCCTGAAAAAAGTATTTAAAAATTTTTAATGCCTTTGATTTCTCAGACTACACCAATACTTCTCAGAGAAACAAATTTCACATATATAATATCCTCTGTATTCAATCAATCAGCTAAAGATCAATACTTGTGCCAACTACCATCATTTCAGAGTGACAGCTTAAAGTCAATAACTCAGTTGGCTAAAGAAATGAAAAATATTCCAAAAAAATGCATGAGCCAATTACAAATTTCTCATCAGTCCTCTCTTCTAGAAGGAAACAAAACAGCATTTCTAGATAAACAAAATGTCAAAGCAAAAATTCTAAAATCATCTTGCTAAAATATTGTGCTTTTTCCTTCAAATTTCAGTCCTACTATTGCACATACCTCTTGCAAATGAGGGCTCAATGCATAAATTCTGATCTTGTCAAAACCAACCACTCAGGAAAAAAGTGAAAAGGAATATCAAGGTAAATGTGCAAATAAAATTGGTGCTTAAAGCATGTTCAAAACCTAAGTCCTAAGACAAAGGAGTTATACCTTCTTAGCAGAAAACCAGCCAAGTAACTACACCTGGTTTTCCCATTTGTCTTTAATAAGATCTTATTTAGCTAGCACATACACACAAACTAAAGACAGAGACCAAAGGCAGAAAAAGACTGCAAGCTAACAAAATTACCACGTATTGAATTGAGTTTCCCAGTCTTCCGTTTTTAACTATATTTCCTTTATAGGGGGCAATCATCAATTCAGGTAGAAAATAAGTTATTGACACACTTTTTCAAGTAACAGTCTGGTATCTTGAGCTTCACAAAACAGGTGTGTGACTGTTTTAAGCTTCACATATTAGAGAACCTAGCATTCGATCTGAGAGCTTGGCACTCGCCGCATGTTTAAGGCGTGCCGATGTATTTCTTGCATCTGTCTGATCCGGTCCTTCTGCCACATTAAGTTTTGAGGCATAGGATATCTCTGTGTGCCATGCAAGTACCGGTATGGGATTCTCACGTGGCAAGCAGTGGCTCTACAACGAGGTTGCGGCATGGGAGGAAGCAGCATCCACCTCTTCCTCTCAGCGCAATAGCGGTAGGCTTCTTTCCGATACTGCTTGTCAATATCATCACTGTTTTTCCAGCCTCCAATAATGAAAACGTCATCTTTGTAATAGCAAATGGCTGCTCCTTCAATGCTTAGGACTTCTGGAGGCAAGCTTTCAAGGATCTCATCGGAAACTTGGCTGGCGATTTTTCTGACTGCCTCTTCATTTTCCAAAGAATAACTCTTGGGACAACATGATGCCGTCTGATAAAAGTTGGAATTGACCACAGACATTTGGAAAAAGCAGTAATTGTCAATAAGTGGCAAAGATTTCACATCTTGCCACTGTCGAGTCTCTGTATCGTAGCAGGTGATTACGGCCTTTAATCCATCTTCAGTGTCCCGATCCACAGGAGTGCGGGCAGCGATATACACAAACCGGTCTTCCACGGCTAGTGCTTTGACATCTCGAAGAATCTTTGGTGCTGATTCCAAGTTGTGCCACTTATCAATCTCAGGATTATAAACAGTAACATCTTTAAAGCCAGGACTAAAGTTGCCATGTCCTCCAATGCTATAGAGCTTCCCTTTGACTTGTGTTAGCCCAAAAGAATGCTTCCTTGTCATCAGACTACAAACATGTTCCCATATATTAAAATTTGGGTTATATCTTTCCACAGTTTTAGCAAAACCTGGTTCCATTGATCCAGCAACATACACGTGGGATTCCGTTACTGCAACTGCATGGCCATCCAGGTGATTATGAATATGGGGCAGGTTTACCCATCTGTCCTCATCAACAAAATATCCCACACATTCACTTAAATAGTCCCCTCCTTCCGACACGCCTCCAATAACCATGATCACGTCCATGTTTTGTCCATAGCGAGGTAATAATGAGACATGAGAAGCAGGATGCTGGAATGTACCAGACTGTATGTTCTCAGCTCTCAGAGCATGCCTCTCCACTGCATCAGCCACTAACTTGACGCAAACTTCATTATTGGCCACCAGCCTCTCTGGCTTGACATGCCGAGTAAGATAGGTAGGTTTCATCTGGGACAATCTGAGCAATTTAAAAAGTTCTTCAAAGTATCTCTCCCTCTCTTCAGCATTTCTCTGAACCCACTTCAAAACTGTTTCAAAAAGAACCTCTTCGGAATCAACCGTAATTTCCAAGTCTGACAGCCAGTCTCGAATAAGATGGAAAGGTAAAGTATAAAATTCCTCATCCTGAATTACTTTGTGGAAATTTCTCCGTATCATATCGGCAGCTTTCAGAGCAAGTTGGCTCAGGGTATACATGTGAGCTAAGCTATGAATGGCCACACAATTAGAGAGATGAAGTTTCTTCTTGAGAAATTCTCCACAAAATTCTTTTAAGCGAATTAATAGGAACCTAAAATCAAGAAAAAGGATTAATTTTCAAATGTGCATGTTATGTGGCTGCATTTTGAGAGCATCTGAATTATACAAATTGAAATGGTAAGCTTCAACTTACTTAATGCACAATATCTGAAAAAAAGCAAATCCTCCCAAATTAAAATGGATTATGCTGAAAAGTATGTTTAAAAGCTATAACAGTCCTATACTTTATTTTCACTTTTTGTTGTTGTTGTTAAGCCTCACCCGAGAATATTTTTCCATTGATTTTTAGAGAGAGTGGAGAGGGAGAGACAGAGAGAGAGAGAGAGAAACATTGATGTGAGAGAAGCACAATGAGTGGTTGCCTCCTGCATGTGCCCCAACCAGGGCTGGAGATGGAGCCTGCAACCTAGGTATGTGTTCTTGACTGGAATCAAACTTGGGACCCTTCAGTCCGCAGGCTGACACTCTATCCACTGAGCCAAACCAGGTAGGACTATTTTCACTCTAATTTGCCCTTGCAAAGGCAAATCTCAATTCAAACTTGTCTATGCCATCCTACCCCAATCCCTTGCCAGTTACCAGCCTCTCTTCAAATGAGGCAGGGTCTCAGTGAAAAGACTTTACTAAGCACTGACTGCATGGTATAGGAACTGTGGATCCCAGGAGGTTGTTTACTCAAGCATCAGAAGTGGAGTCTTTGTGTCAGAGGTGTAAATCTCCTCTTCACCAGACCATTCTCCCAGGTCAACAAATGAAGGGGGGGAGGTGCTGGAGAGTGGGGGAGCTGCAGTCTCATTAAAGCAGGGGTGGCAAAGCAAACGAACATCTGAAGAAGCCAGGAAATAAAACAATAAAAAACATGTACAGGGCAGTCCAGGTTAAAAAAGAAGAGCACTGGCAGGTAAGCTCAGTGGTTAGAGTGTTGGCCTGCACACTGAAGGGTCTTGGGCTGGATTCCCAGTCAAGGGCACATAACTGGGTTGCAGGATCGATCCCTGGCCCCAGTCAGGGCATGTGCAGGAGGCAACCAAACAATGAATCTGTTTCACATCCCTGTTTCTTTCTCTACCCCCCGCCCCCTCATCCCTCTTTCCAATGGAAAAAATATCCTTGGGTAAGGATTAACAAAATAAAAAAGAAAAGAAAATGGTTTGGAATGTAGCTGGCTAGAAATTGCCTACCTACCTAAATTTGTTTAAATTAAAAAAACAAAAACAAAAAGCACACACACAAAACCACATTTCAGACAAATTCATAAATCTGGCAGCATTCAGCCCCAAGGGTAGCCAGTTTGAGACCATGGCATTAGAAAGTCCCCAGAACTGAGAACCTCAATGATATACGGATGACTACATCAGTCCAGACTTATTTAATTCAGTAGCCATTTATTATTATGGTTATTACAACTATTGTGAAACCTGAGAGGGAGAGAGGGCTCTTGGTAGCTAACTGGGCTCAAATTTTTAAAAAACAGAGCCTAGCAGCCATGTCTACATAGGGGCCTCTCACTTCAGGGAGAGGCCTGCACCGAAGTACTTGCCTCAGAACCCAGCTATGTTTCTGCCATCTGAGCTAGACCTTATAATAGAGGTGTTCCTGAAATTCAATTTCAACCAAAAGGACTGAAGCTTTCCCCATCCAACTGGAAGCTGTGCAGCTCCAACTAACCTGAGTGGCTCTATTCTGACCAATCAGGACAGTGCATTTTGGACCAATCAAACTGTGAGGACTTGGAGTCCTCATCTGCATGATGACAATCAGGCACCAGGGGCAAGGAATTCTATCCAAATAAGCCAGCTCCCCTCTGGCTCTGACAGCGCACTTGCACTTTCCTTTCCCACCAAAAACTGGGTAACCATGGCTGAGCTGAACCACCAAAGATGTCTCAAAGGAGCAGAGTGGAGCAGACCAGTGCAGGCCACAGCAGACTGGCACAGAACGCAGCAGACCAGTGCAGCACAAAGCAGACCATGGAGGAGCAGAGCAGAGGAGAGCAGAGCATCTAGCTGGAGAGGGGCCTGGCCCCAGGGCTGCTTCACAGCCCTGCTGTCTCACAACTGAGCTGTTCTACAGCCCATGCTGTTTTCACAGCTGTGCTATATCACAATTGAGCTGTTTTGCACTGAATAAAGTTTCCTTCTTCACCACACCCCAAATCGGGGGGTTCCTGTTGCCGTTGAATTGGTGCCAATGACAATCGGACAATACTGTCGAACAATGATATAAAGGTGAGTAACACAGGCTCCCTTCACCCTCTTCAGTGAACATACATCTTAGACATGAAACAAAGGTGTAGTAGTAAGAGTTCCAGTGGCTCTCAAACATGTCTGGGTGCCTAGATTCCCAGGCTCACCACCCTACCCAGCTCCCATTTTTGGCAGGCACTCCAGGTAATTCTTACACATATTCCATTGGACGGTGTTTAGAACACTGCTCTATGAAAACAACAGCTGGCATATACTAGGCATTTGCCATGTGAGGGGCATTGCAAGCTGCACTTCCTGTTATTTATGTTATAAGTGCCCTACAAGGTAGGCATGATCAACAGAGTATATGGGGGAATGGGGAGTGGGGGGTTAGGAGAATGATCCTCTCTCAGAGCTGGTAAGATTAGATGTGATGGTTGCAGGATACTCAGAAGAGTGCCTAACACAAGGCAGTTGCTCAGCAGCTGACAGATGGAGAAGTTAGTGCTTTAAGTAAACTGCCTGGGGTGTTCTCTCCTCCTCCTTATCCCCAACTCCCCAATAAAGCTGGGACAAATCTGAAGAACACAAGCTCACCTGACAAAAGCAAACACAGCATGAGTGAGTGCAATCACCCTTCCCCCATCTCAGACCTATAACTGCCCCACCCTGTTCCACTCCATTCTCTATTGGATGACCCAGCCTCACACTTTAAGAATAAAGAGAAGCCATCAGGCAGAAACTTCATCTTCCCACCACCCACACTGCCTACAGCTGTACTCTATACTATGCTCTCCCAGTCCAACTTTTCCATTAAACAAAAAAAATCTTTTTTTTTTTTTTTATTGATTTCAGAGAGGAAGGGAGAGGGAGAGAGAGAGAGAAACATCAATGATGAGAGAATCATTGATCAGCTGCCTCCTGCACAGTCCACTGAGCCCACAACCCGGGCATGTGCCCTGACTGGGAAATTGAACCTTGAACTCCTGGTTCATAGGTCGATGCTCAACCAGGCAGGCCAACTTTTCCATTTTTAATATGAATTCTATCCGCTTCTTGGTTTCAAAGACTTTGCTCCTGCAATTATTCCCCTGTCCTGTAACATTAATCTCTCCTTTTCTGCTCTATTATTGCCAAATTCAATGATCACTTGCGGTTGACAGAGCTGACATGATTGGCACCCTTCTTTCTAGTCTTCTCTGCTGGTTCCTCTTTAACATTCTGAAGAATCCCAGGACGCAGTCCTGCCCCTTCACTTTTCTATCTACACTCTCTTCCTAAGTAATTTCATCCAGTCTTATAGCTTCAATTATCATCTGTATGCTTATTTCCTCCCAATCTCTAGCTCCCAATGCTCTGATACCCACCTGCCTACTCAGACTTCTCCTGGACCCAAACCAAACTCCTGATCTTCCTCCCAACCTTGCTTTTCTGCAGTCTTCCACATTAATAAATAACAACTCCATCTTTCCTACTGCTTGAGTCCAAAAGCTAGCACTCTCTCTCTCTCACCCCACATCAAATCCATGAGCAAATTCATCTCCTCTATCTTCAAAATATACCTAGAATTGAAGCACTTATTACCTTTACTTCTCCCTCCTCAATCCAAGTCTCTACCACCACTGCAACCACCTCTGCTTCTGCCCTTGCTGCCCCCTCCTTTTCTAACATAGCAGAATTCTTCAAATCAGAATGCGTCATTCCTCGGCCTCAAACCTTCCCATCTCATTCAGAGTAAGAGTCCAGGTCCTTCCACAGGCCAACAAGGCCCTATGGGACCTGGATCCATTCCCATCACCACCCAGAGGCCTTTCCTGCTCCTCTCATTCGGCATCTCTCTGATCCAGCCACAATGGCCTCCTGCTATTCTTTACCATCCAGACAATCTCCACTTCAGGGCCTTTACACCAACACTGATTCATCTCACCTCCTTCAGTTCTTTGCAAAATGTCTTCTTTGTGGGGGATTCTCTATTCAATTTAAAAAATAGCTTCTCTCCATCAGCCCTTTCTGTATGTCCCCACCACGGTTTATTTTCCATTATAACTATAACCATCACCCAACACGCTATCTATTTCACGTATCTGTTGTCCATCTACCAATGTGAGTGCAATGACGAAGGGACTTTTGTCCGTTTTGTTCACCGCTGAATTCCCAGCACCTTTAGAACCGTGTCTGAACGGGTGCATAATAGGTACTCAATAGGTAGTTGTTAAAATAATGTATCTGTAACATAATACTGCCCCAACAGGCTCCTCCCAGCTCTATAAATGGCTTTCGTTCACCTGCCCCCTGACCAGTCTCCGGAGCATCCATTCCTGCCTTCTACAATCCCTTTCCACGGCTGCAGAATCATCTTTTAAAATGCTTAAATCGGGTAATTTACTTACCCAGCTTCCCATCACCCAGTAAAATGCAAACTCCTTATTCCAGCGCATTTCACACACCCGTCTCCCCTTCACCCGCCATATCCAGCCCCACTGGGTTTTTCTTTTTCAGTTCTTCTCCGAGCCAAACTGGATCTGGCCTAAGGGCCTCTGCGCCACCCGCCAGGAATCCCCCATCTTTGCTGTTTAAGGGTCGGTTTAAATGTCATCTCCCGAGAAAGGTCTTTCCTCTACCCCATCACAATCCTTCCCCCCCCCCCCCCTTTTCCCTTTCATCCCTTTTTAATGTCAATACGGCACTTACAACAAGCGGGCTTTCCTTCTGATTGCCTTTGTTCCGCCACCGGGGATCTGAACTCCCTAAGGCAAGTGGCCCTGGCCGACGGGCCGGCTGCATCCTCAGTGGCCAGCGCCGAGGCTGCCCGCACCGCCCCGCACAGCAGGCCCTCGGCAGGTACCAAACGA
>NW_005367911.1:1320050-1352809 GCF_000412655.1 Myotis brandtii | reverse complement strand
GCGGGACGGCGCTCCGGTCGGAGGCTGCTGCCCACGCGGCGGTGGGAATGGCTGGTGTCCTTTCCCTTCCTGAGCAGCGAGTTCTTCCTCGTGGGCATTTTGCAAAACAAAAGCCACACGAGACCATCACCCATTGCTAGTGTCTTGGGCGGCCATACAGGATTTTTTTTTTTAATCCTCACTGGGGGATATTCTTATTGATTTTAGAGGGAGGGAGAGAGAGAGAGAGAAATTGAGAAAAAAAAACTCGATGTGAGAGAACACCGATTGGTTGCCTCCCCAAGGCACCTCCCACCGGGGATGGACCCTGCAACCTCTAGGTGCGTGACCTGACCCTGAACCCAACCCTCTCTACCTTTTGGTATGCGGGAAGATGTACCACCCAACTGAGCCACACCGGCCAGGGCAGGATTTTTATGTAAAGATTTAAAATGGCTTTGGAGTAAATTAAAAAAACAACAAACTTGAGACCGAGCTCCAACTTATGGATGAGTTGGGCATGCAACTCATGATTGAGGGCGAGCAAGTTATTACTGGGAACCCATTATCTTCTAGCATCCGTTGGAAGACGGCTGTGAGGATGAAATGAGAGGCTTGTGTTCTGCAGTGCTTGGCCTGCATAGCTATCCTGTTCCCTATATAGTTGTTAAAAAGATGGCCAAAAGCCACTTTGGGGTTTTAAGCAAAGGAGTGTTTCAAATTAGATGTTTTAAAAAATATCACTGGTGGCTGCATGGAGAATGCACTGTTAAGGGGTCAAAAGTAGAACTAGGCACAAGTTAGCACACTAGATATGGATCCATCAGAGATGCTAAAGGTCAACTGAATGGTAACTAGACCTACTGCGGTGATTATTTTGCAGTGCATACAAATACCAAATCATTATGTTGTATGCCTAAAGCTAAATTATTTTTTACAAAGGTAAATTGACAGCACTTGTCAACCAGATAGAGAAGGAAAGGATGGCTCCCACGTTGTTGGCTTGTGTATCTGGATGGACAGAGCTTTGGTTCTCATTCACTAAGAGGGAGGTGCAAATATAAGGGGGGGGGGGTTGTTTTTGGAAATAGTGTTTTGATCGATTCCTTTTTAAAAACAAAAAGAGGTAGATTAACATTTTTAAAAATACATGCAGTAAAATTACTAGAAAGTAAAGTTCAAAGGAATACAGATGAAATGGATGGATGACATGAGACAGCAGTAAGGTATTCATTGTTACTATATAGTTTATTCAAACCAAACTATGATAATACGGAGAAGAGACTGAGGTGGCAGCTGCCCAGAATCTTGTGGATTACAGATGCAAACTGGCTGGAGAGGAGTCCTTGGACCCACACTTCAGTAACAGACAAGTCAGTTGCATAAATATAGAGAACATAAGACACAGACATTTCACAGCTTTTTGCTTTGCGTTTCCATTTTAAACATATGTATGTTACAACTTTACATTTTAACTTACTCCTCCACATATTCTGTAACAATGGCTAAGGATGCAATGGTCTCAACACGACATAAGCAGACTTTGGTCTGCAATATGGAACGTTTCAGTGAGATACCAAACAAACCCTTAACACAGAACACACAAAAAGACTCTAAAAAGATCTGATTAATACAATGTTTTTTTTATGTTATATAAGCAGGAAAAGGGGGAAGTGGAAACACAAGACATTAGGGGTGCCTTAAATGTATAGTATCTTGAGGTCTTCAAAGTTTCATTCCCTTCCTTCAAGGGGAAATTTTTTTTTAACTAATGGAAAAAAGAAAGCATCAGAAAGCCCTACAATGAGGAAAAACACTATCTTGACAGTGCTTAGATGCTTTTATGTAATAATTACAGCAGGTAGCAGAGCAAATGTCACAAATATTGGCTTTGTTTTTATTTCTATGCTTAAAAAAAATATTAAGCTTCTTTGTATGGACTGAACAGTGTTAGCCTGTGGGTGTTGGTCTTCCGTGCCTGTACACCAGTGGGTTTACAGCCCAGGCCCATCCTAGAGCAAGCTCCAGTGCCAGCTGTCTGCACACTATTTCCCAAGGGAGGAGTTGTCTTCACTTCACTGCAACAGGATTCCTGGCTCAGTTACATGCTCATGTGTTCCGGAAGAACATATGAAATATCATCCCACGGGTGACGATATAGCCCCTGCTTCAGCCTCTTCTGATCAAGGTAGTGTCCTAAAATGGAGCAAATGCATTTTTTTTTTTTTGAGTTGGTGAATTTGTTAAAAGTTTGGTGAAGGAGAAAGGATAAGGAAGGGAAATGCATCTAATACAAAAAGGCAGATACAAAGAAATGGGGAAGTAAATCGAGACCCATTCCAAGCCAGATGTCAGGCTTGGTTTGCAATCAAAGTAACTTCCAAGACAAGGGAACAAAGGTAAAGATAAGGGGGAAATGAAGGTAAGAAAGGACAGATTAGAAACAGTGATTAAGTCAATGTGACATCTCTTTTTAGAGACTCACCACATGGGTTAAGCAGTGTAGCTGGACCACAGGGTAAAAAAAACAATCCCACCTAAAACCCCCTTAAAACAATAACTCACTCACCAATGAAGCCCATGCTCCTTCCCAGAACAAAGATGCCATTGAGGGCTCCAATGTCAATATATTCATCAGCTTCTTCCCTGCAACACAATCAACATGTAGTATTTTTGTTTTGTCTTTAATTCTCACGTGAGGATATGTTTCCGCCCATTGTAGAGAGAGAGGAAGGGAGAGAGGGAAACAGAAACACTGATGTGAGACAGAAGCATCAACTGGTTGCTTACTGTATTCACTGCGACCAGGGATCGAACCCGCAACCTTTCAGTGTACAGGACAACACTCTAACCCACTGGGCAACATCGGCCAGGGCTCAACATGTAGTTTTAAAATGGCTCACATGACAGCCCTCCTCCCAGACAGTACAACCTCTGCTCAGGAGTGAGAAGCCAGTTCTCTTTGATTTCAAAGTGGAAAAGAGGGATGCTCTGGGTGGTGGGAGTAGAGGCAATTTTTGTTCTTTTTTATACCACTACTACATATTTTCTAAGTTCTCTATAATGAACGTGTGTTATTTTCAGAGTTGGGAGGGAACAACAAAAATCAATAAACACTATGAAGAAGGAAAGGGCTGCGAAGCTCACCGAGTGAAGGACCCACAGTTTCTAAGCATGTCTACAAATGCAACTCCGATGAAGCCATCTACATTCAGGATAAGATTTGGTTTCTGGGAAGGCAAAATATTCAAAGCATTTGTAATTATTTCTCATATTTCCCTTGTAATTTTCCACTATTACTACTACTACACTACGTATTCTGATCACCATTTAAAAAAACTCCTCCCAAAGCATCCCAGTTGGTTAGAAGAGACTGTCTTACCGAGTTCAATCCCCATTGTCTAGCAAAGGATCTGACACGTAGTTGACACTTAGTGTCTGTTGAACTTACTAGTAGTTATGCAACAGAAATAAAATTTTCCAGAAAACCAGGTTTAATTTTAGCTACACAATCAAAAGATAACTTGGCTGTCTCATTTCTGCCAAGAAATTCTGCCAAGTAATTCAAGAATTAGGAGCATTTGCTTTTTTACCTTCGAGGTGGTAATCTTTTCCACTTCCAGCGCATAGTCGAGCAGGGGGGTGGCAGGGAAGTGCTGTTTGACGTAATCTTTCAGGATCTGCACTCGCATGTCTGGGTTGTTTATCTAGAAAGTGATTTAAAGTTACAGAGGAACTCACTCTAACACTTCTACTAAGGAGTATGTTTGTGCTCATGTCACAAGTAGGCACACTACATTTCATATCCAGGTATGCAGGAGGCAACCGATCAATGATTCTCTCTCATCATTGTTTTGATCCCTCTCACCCTCTTGCTTCCTCTCTGAAATCAATAAAAAATATATTTTAAAAATAAATAAATAAATAAATAAATAAATAAAATATTTATTCCCTGGCCTCTACCCATCAGGCTTGCCCTGATATTCTCGCTTTTCCTGTCCCAGTGAGTCAGACTTAACCATGTGACTTTCATTGGCCAAGGAAATTCTACTGAAAGTGAGCTGTACCAAGCAGACGCTTTAAGAACTTCTGCCATGACTTTTCCCAGATAGGGGCTGCTTCTTCAGTGTAGATGACAGAGAACAGAGCAGCAGGCAACCCGCAGTGAGGGTGGGGTGAATCCCACAGAGGGTGTAGAGTGAATAAGAAACCCTTGCTGTTGCAAGCCACTGAGATTCTGGGAGTTGTGTTACTGCAGCATGCAGCTAGCCTCAGGTGCTGATCTGTCCCCTTACCCTGACCTGTCCTTTCTCTTGTAAGGTTCATAGGATGAGTTTCCAGCTCATCATATTTTCACATCACAACTAAACACAATAAAAATTGTTTAAAGGCAACCTGTATTACAACGTTCTCACCTGTCAACACGTCCAAAGCTTTGCATGTTGGAGTCAAGAGCCTGCGTGTTCTCAACTAAATTGATGCTCTCTTGTCCCCATTCATCCAGTCCCTTAAGGAGAACAACTTACCGACTTCACTCGGTGACCGATGCCCATGATCAGTTTTCCTTCCTTCTTCATCTTGTTCACAAACTCCATGGGGATAATGCCACTGTCAAAGGCTTTGCTGAACATCTTGGCTGCTGCATCCAGGGCTCCCCCAAATCGGTCACCCTGTAGGAGAAGCAAGCCCATGTTGCCCTGAGCTGTGATTCTCCTTCAACTTTGCAGACAATTTGGCATGCCCTGAACACCCCCTGCACAGGCTTTTACCTTCCAGGGCTGCTTCTAGGACCCGGCTATAGCCAAGCAGCACGGTGCCAAAGCCCAGTGTCCCTGCTGTGCACTCCCGGGAAGACAATACTCACAATGGTGAGCAGCCCCGAGGTGAGGCTGGAGACCAGGTCCTTCCCAGCTCGAGCACAGATGATGGTGTTATGAGCCCCAGACACGGCTGGGCCATGGTCAGCTGTCACCATCAGGCACATCTCAATGAACTGGCAGGAGTACTTGGGCAACCTAGAGTGGGTGAGTAAAGGAACAGGGGAAGGAGAACAGAAACGGTGGTGAGCTTCCTCCCACCTCCCTAAACAAGTCACGCAAACTCAAGAAGGGCAGCAACCTGCCAATGTAGGTCTGATACTATCATACCACCTCCAGGGCAAAACCTCCAGATTCTTAAGAGGCTCTGGACTCTGCTGAGAACAAATACTGGTTTTAAATAGTTAGCAACCAGGGTGTGAAATCTCTTCTTTAGTCAGTTTTCAGCATGAGTTGCTATGACAGGATTTGACCTGTATTTGTGGCTATCCTCTATGGACTAGACAGAGAAGAGGTGAGGTCCCTGTCCCTTTCACAATGTAGGAGCCCTAGACCTCCAGTGTTCATCCTACCAACTGTGATTAAGAATGCAGCCAGGAGCCCTGGTCAGCTTGGCTCAGTGGATAGAGCGTCAGCCTGTGGACTGAAGGGTCCCAGGTTCGATTCCGGCCAAGGGCACATGCCTGGGTTGTGGGCTGGATCCCCAGTAGCGGGGGTGGGTGTGTGTGTGTGCAGAAGGCAGCCGATCAGTGATTCTCTCTCATCATTGATGTTTCTATCTCTCCCTCCTTCTCCCTTCCTCTCTGAAATCAATAAAGAAATATATTTTTAAAAAAAGAATGCAGCCTGGAGACATGGGGATGCAAGAGCAGAGTGAAACCTCTGGTAACTCAGGTGTTACAGCTCATGAACATTTCCCCGGAAGGGCCCAAAGCAGGACAAGATCCACCTCTCTGCAGGTGAGGGCATGACACAGACCAAGACTTCGACCTGGCCTTCTGCCCAGGCCCACACCACGCCAGGGCTCTGTGAATCATGGACTCCCTGGCCCCCTTGCCCAGCTGTCAGTCCCAGGGGAGGGCTAAGCTTGGGAGTTGCAGAGAAAACCATTTTTTCCTCACATTCAGGCTAATGATACAAGGTACTTTACGCGTGTTCAGCAACTCTACCAGCCCTGTACTCTTTTGCCACCAGATCCATCCAGGCCTCCCCTGCTAACCCTCATCTTTCTCTCAAGAGGCCTGCATTGACTCTGTCCCTGTCTTCATATGTTCCCAAGGGAAAGGGGCTGATCCAAGATTCCTGATTAAGTCATGGTTTAGACTGGCCTTTCTGTTCTTGGAAGACGTAGGAGTCTGTATTTTTTTCATTTAACCTTATCATTGATTTGTGGCCATAAAGATTGCCTGACCGGCCCTGGACTATTCCTCAAGGCTGCCCACCTCCATTCCCGTCAGGGGAAAATCATTAACTCCAGTTTGCAGGGCCCTACCAACTTCTGCCTTCCATGCCTCACCTTCTCTGGAACCAAAGCAGGCCGAGGACCCCGCCGATGCCCATCTCTTCCTTGAAGACCTCGGTGATGGGCATGCCTGCGTAGATGAGCTCCTGTCCCCGTTCATCGCAGATACTGGTCATGAATGAGGCAGGTTTCCGGATCAAGCCCAGCTCCTGAGCAGAGACGGGGCAGAAGCAAGCAGCACTATGGTAACCACAGAAATTTTTCCTGGACTGCACCACCGGCTGTGCTCTCAAAACCAGTGTCCCAGGAATATGTTAAAATTCTGGTGGCCATGTATTCGATAACAGCTTCCAACGGTCGGGTTTGTGCCTGGGCTTGGGGCTTCACTTGCACAGCTCCACCCAGCCTGACAGACAAGCTCCTCCCAAGAAATGCAAAAGCTCTTTTACTGAATCTAAGTGTAGAAAACACCCGGTCGGTGTGGCTCAGTGGTTGAGCATCAAACTATGAACCAGGAGGTCAGGGTTCGATTCCCAGTCAGGGCACATGCCCAGGTTGCAGACTTGATCCCCAGTAGGGGGCGTGCAGGAGGCAGCCGATCAATGATTCTCTCTCATCATTGATGTTTCTCTCTCTCTCCCTTCCTCTCTGAAACCAATAATATATATGTAAAAAGAAAAGAAGACAGGAGTGCCACACTATGGCACCTGCTTAGCCTCAGCTCTATTCTGTTCTTTACTGAGTATTTGTGGGGCCAGGCATTGCCCTAAGCCGTTGACATCTATGGGCTCACTCTAACCTCACAAAAGAAAGTCATTCTTCATGTTTAACAGAGGAAATGAATGTTAGAGTGGCTCAATAACAGTCGCCTGGCTAAGAAATGGAAGAATGGCCCGGCTGCTGTGGCTCAGTGGTTGAGCTATGACCCAGGAACCAAGAGGTCACTGGTTTGATTCCCTGTCAGGGCACATGCCTGGGTTGCCGCTCGATCCCCAGTTGGGGACATGTAATGTAGGAGGCAGCTGATCGATGATGTTTCTCTATCATTGATGTTTCTATCTTTCTATCTCTCCCCTTCCTCTCCCTCTAAAAGTCAATAACATATTTTTTTCAAGTTACAACCTTTAAAAATAAAAAAAGAAATGGAAGAATGAATCCAAAGGGAAAAAATTTAAACACTTCACATACAGCTGCCAACCCCAGCCAAAATGTAATGAGGCACATGGCTGTGGGTATGGGGGATCCCCTCAAGATGCCTTTTACCCAGGGGCGGGGACTTAGCTCCTGAATTTCCCAGTTCCCGACTTGGGCACCCAGGGGTATCATCAAGTCAACATTGTCCAGGCCCATTTCTTCAGTTACCCCCATGAATTTTAATTAAAAAATGCTTTTAACTTACATTCTAATTACATGAGTATCTTCTTTTTAAAAATTTAAAACAGAACAGATCAAGTTATGTCGCCTTTGACCTCTCCCCCATTTCGGCTTTCTGACTTAGCGTTTGTCAGTTTAGTGGACATCTTTCTGGGCCTTTCTTTCTCCACTTTTATTTACATGCACGCATAAACACATGGAGAGTTTTTATAATCACATTAGATATACTGTCCTGTAATGTGTTTGCTCAATGAACTTGAGCTTCAGCACACATAGATCCAGTTTGCTCCCTTACCTGCAGTATAGTAGCCCATCATATGACCATACCACCATTTAGCAATTCCTTCACTGATTACTATCAACTAGAAAAATATCCTTGAACAGATTTCTTTGTATATGTAAACATTTCTCTGAAGTAGTTTTCTAGACATGGAATCGCTGGGCCATAAGGTATGAGCACTTTTAAATGTGATTCATATGACCCAACTGCCTGTCAGAAAGGTTGTGTCAATTTCCATTCCTACCAACAATGAATGAATGCACCAGTTTCCTCACACCCACACAAACACAACGTATTACCAAAGAATTTTTATCTTTGCTGGGCTGATAGGGAAAAATGAGTATCACGGTTTTGTTTTAATCCTCACCTTAGAATATTTTTTTTAGTGATTTTAGAGAGAGAAGAAGGGAGAGAGAGAAACATCAATGTGAGAAATATTGATCAGGTGCCTCCTGTAAGTGCCACGATTGAGGATCAAACCTGAAACCTTTTGGTGTACGGGACAAAGCTCCAACTGAGCCACTCGGTCAAGGTAGTATCCCAGTTTTTACTTTGGTTCCTTATATAATGAGTGAGTTGAGTACTTCTTACTGTTGAAAGGCCCTTTACTACCCTTTTTTTCTAGTTGGGTCTTTTAAATATTGATTTCTAAATATCAAGAAGACTAGTTTTTCATCCATGTCCCTTACTTCAGCCTGAGACCTCTTAGGAAGCACGAACAACTCTAGGGGACACTGTCTGCCCCAGCCCCGTTTCCAGGTCAGGCAACCCAGCTGTGGAGATACCCACTGCCCTCCACCCTCTGCGGCCCTGCATTGTTTTACCCACAAGCTCCAGCACACAGGGAGGAGGTGGAATCCAGGAGTCTAACTGGTTTCTCCTGAGCCCTTGGAGAAGCCACCCCTAGGGGTGTGGTTTAGAGCCCAGAGCAGTGATCACATGGTTGCTCTACTAGGTCAAGCCTGCCTTCCAAGGATTCAAGGCAAATCACGTCAAAGCCCACACCTCAGCCCCTAAATCTCCCTGGCCCACACAGTTAGGGACATACATGGCACCTACCCTGGCCCAGGAGTAGTCCATCGGCACCGTCGGGGGAGGCACCTCCTGCGCAGGGACAATGACCCCTTTGGCCACAAGATCATCATACACAGACCTGGGAGGCAGGGAAAGGGCAGGAGAAAAGACACCCATATGGATTTTCTTCTGGGCTTTTCTAAGTCATCCCAAGAATGCTCCTCCATCTAACCCAAACTCTTTATTTTTTCCTTTTCTGTACCCCCTTCCTGTCTGTGACTTAGTCTTACCAGTTAGATTCCCAAGTGAAAACAGGTTCTAGCCCAGACTCCCCTATCACCTCTGAATGGGGCATTATAAAAGTTGAATCTAGAAGCCAGGTAAGGTCAAAGGATGAATGGGAAGAGACAACAGTGTATCAATAACTCTTTATCCATCAATTAGAGGTGACACTTTCTAAATGTTTCTATGCTCATCTCTCATTTATGGCCAGTCAAGTAGGAAGGTTAAGAAAGTGAACATGTTTTGTATAATACCAGTGTGAATGGCCTGTAACTGCTGCTTCTACAAACTGAATAAAATAAAAGCCAAAGAAAAAAAGGGTTTTGGACTATCCACACAGCTGCTGAGACAGACCAGGCATATCAGACACCTCCATGTTAGAGAGGCTGCTGACCCAGGAGGCTCCTTCCACAGGTTCACTTACTGGATGAGGTCTCCAAGTTCATCGAAGCTCCGGGGCACAAACACTCCTGCCTCCTTCAAAGCCTGGTTCTTGGCCACTGCAGTTTCAGAAGCCTGGTTGGCACAAGCGCCAGCATGGCCAAATTGTACCTAGAAGGCAAAGGAGAGTGGTGTGACTGGCTCATTAATCCCCGAGAGGGAACAAAGGCTCCTGGGAAATGACAACACTCTTCAGAAATCACTTCCTTCAACCCCAAGCAGGTATGATGGAGGACTTATTTTATGGATGAGGACACTGAAACATCAACACATTCGGGAAATAACACTCAAGATCACACAGCTGGTAGGTAATGGAGCTAGGATACAAAGTCTGGCAGCCCAACTCCCCAGACCCTTCACCTGGCTTCCCCTGGGGCAGAGGTCTGGGGGATGGAAGATAGGGATTAGTTCTGAGCAACAGGTGAGGAGTGTTACAAATTGGCAACCTGAGGTTGAAGTGAGCTCATAGACATGATATGATTATCCCACACACACTTTTGTAAAATAGGTACCAATGTTAAAAAAAAAAAGTTTCATGTCAAAATACAAATTCCCAGCTTTTTTGAAAGTCAGATTTTGTGCCATAGGCTTATATTCCCACATAGCAACAATTACCTGAAGCCAATGAGCAATGGCTGCCTTCCACCTAAGGATGTATTGAGGTAAAATATAAATCCAGTGAAATATAGGAGTTGACTGACTGTGGGAAGTGAGCGAGAAGGAAGAGAAAACCAATGTCTTTGATGAAGCGATGGGGAAAATGAATTAACCCAGTGAAACCTCTGGTACAAAACCCTGACTTAGGAACAGAGTTGGGGGGTGACTGTAATCACACCTAACCTGTTCAAACAACACTTATTATATATGCCACCACTTCTCTAAAAGCTTTACTCATTAATCTTTCAGTAGCTATGACTGTTCCCTATAAAAAAAAAGGAAATGGAAGCAGGGAGGGGTAAAGTAACTTGCCCAAGGTCACACAGGCAATATGTGGTAGCATTTGAACCCAGCAATTTGGCCTCTGACTGTGCTCTTAATCCCTAAATATAATAAAAGGTGCCTTAAGTGTTGAAAAGGTTAGCAACTGCTGCTCCAATTAGCAACACATGCCTTAAAACACGGGTTCCCAATACCTTCTTTGTAGGACTTAATTTGCATGAGTGAATGGAGTGGGAAGGAGAAGATAGTCTTCACTCAAATACACTTAGAAAATGCTGGCTGGGTTCAAGGAAGTTAAACAAGTTTCTTTAACTCAGAGATTTCTTAACACTAAAACAAAAATGTTAAAAGGGAGATGGGTTATATTGCACGTTCATAGTTTATAAAAGCTCTTTGCTTTTCTGTTTATTGGGTTTGTTTTTAGGACCATCGAGACAGGACCAGTGTTTTGTGAACATACTTCTGAAAAATGCCACCTTACCTATACCCAATTCTTAATCCACTTTTTCCCAAGGAGCTGTCTCAGTGTGCCAACACGTAGAGATTTATCTGATTTCCTCTACAGGGTGGAAAGTTCTGCAAGATCATGTGAATCCAAACATCACCGATTAACTAGGTAGTCACTGTACTATCCTATATAATAAAAGCCCAATATGCTAAGTGTCTGGTTGTCCGTTCAACCAATCGAAGCGTAATATGCTAATGATATGCTAAGGCCACTCAACTGCTCACTATAAGGTGCACTGACCACCAGGGGGCAGACAGTCAACTGGTCAACCAGTTGCTGTGACGTGCACTGACCACCAGGGGGCAGACACTCCGAATGGTAGGTTAGCTTGCTGCTGGAGTCCAGCCAATCGGGACTGAGCAAGATGGGCCACACACGCCCTGGAGCCCTCCCACAGCCTCTCCCCCAACGCCAGCCCCACTCGTGCACAAACTCGTGCACCAGGCCTCTAGTTTTACATGAAGTTTTAAAAAATCATTAAAAAACAAAACCAAAACACCTCCTGAGGACCTGCCCAACCTATGGGGTGATGATAAGTGCCCAGCCAGAAACAAAAGAGCAAGGTGCTTGCCCTCTGGAGGTGTCCTCAGCAGAGTGGGGTGGAGTAATGCAAGCTGGTTAAGAGAAATAATGGAGGAGAAGGAAGGGGTTATTTTTGGCTGTTGGGGTGTGGAGGAGAAAGTGGTCACAAAGAAAGAAAGTCAGAAACTGCTTCATGGGATAAGTGAAGAAGAATGGAAAGGAATAGTTGCTAAGACCTATACGTGCCAGACCTTCAAATTATTTTCTTATTTAAGCCATACAACAATCCCGTACCATTTCCATTTTACAGCTCAGCAAACTAGGGTACAGAGAGGCAAAATGACTTGCCCATGCCATAACATCTATCGAGATCTGATTCTAAAGCCTTTGGAAGTAGAGCTCATCCCTGAAAGATCCCATCACCCAACCAATCCCATTTTATCTCCTTAAAACACACACACACACACACACACACACACACACACACACACACAGAGTTAATAAAATGGATATTATCAATATTTACTGCACTCTGCCATTTTTGATTTAACTAATCTTAAACCTTTTCTCCATCAACATATCAAAATCCACCTCATTCTTCTCCAGCCTGCCCAGCTTTCCATTATATGATTGTGCCATGATGTCCCAGTGCCCTCCTGGCCAGCATTTAGGTTGTTTCCATTTTCTGCTATGACAAGGTTACAATGAATCCTTGTACATATACTTTGAAATATTTTTGCATGCAAATCCATAAGGGAAAGTTGTAGAAATGGAACTGGTGGTTCAAATGAAAAGTGCATTTTACAACTGGACAAATATTGCCACTTTGAGGTGGGCAGGAATCTGAAGAGGAAAGGCAAGCATTCTAGGGAGAAAAAATTAGTGTGATGCAGGCTTACTGGCAGGAAGAACTGAGGGTTTAAACACAGGGATTACCACTATTGCAGGAAGCCTCGAAGCCTCGAAGGCCAGGTTTTATGTTATATACACAACACAGGACAAGGCCTCACACTCAGAGCCTACTGTTAGATGCTGAACTTACTATATACCGCATGTTCACATACATTACATCATGCACACGTGCCAAACAAGCCTTTCCTTCTGTGACCTCTCCCCACACAGAACTTCTCGTGGTCTTCCCAGCTCTGCACCAGGAATATGTCCCGTCTCCCCATCCTCCCTTCTGCTCAGCTGACTTCTCAATGAAGCCTTCTCACCTCCTCCAGACACAGGCTGCTCCCACTCCAAGTAGTGACTGAGGTGGACTGAAAGAGCTAACTGCCCCTAAGATGACCAGACAGTCCACCTCAAATGCCCCATCTTCGGCTTCCTGACTCCCCACCAGGAGTGATCTGTACCGGCCATACCTCAGAGGAGAACATGGTGGCACAGGTCCCGATGCACCAGCAGACCACGGGCTTGGTGAGGCGGCCCTCCTTGATGCCCCGGCAGATCTTATACTCCTCAGTGCCCCCTATCTGCCAAAGAACAGGGAACAAGAAAAAACCCATGAATTGGAGGCACCCATTCTGAGTTGCTCCAAGGGGACTGCAGCAGGAAAATCAGTCCCAAATCAGGCAGAGGCCAGAGTCTAAAAAATGAGGGGACATGGGCTTGGTCCAAACAGCCTGGAAGACTGAGAGTTGTAGGGAAGAACTGTAAAGGGACAGCGGGTATCCTAGGGAGTCCCTGGAACTCCTCCTTCCTAACCTGTGGGTAAGATGATTTAGGACCAGACCTATCGGAGGCACAACAGGAAAATGGGATGGCGTTACAGGATCAAGGCTTAAAAAAAAAAATCACATTTACTCTACTCCAGCTATCCACTGCCCACCAGGTAGAGGCATGGTCAGCAGTGCAAAGCCTCTCCTCTATTGGCACTAAGACATATTGTGCCACACAGAAGTGATAACAGCGACAATCCCTACGTCCCAAAGTCTAAGGGGTGAGACTACCAGGAACTGTCACCTTAAGTTATATATAACCAAAATGCATGCACTTTTAAAAAACTGATGTCATACATAACTTTAACAATCAAAAAAATTAAAAAGATTTTCCTTTAACTCACCTCTCCAAGAACCACAATCATTTTGACTCCTGGAGTGTCCTGGTAACGTAATACATGATCCATAAATGTGGAGCCGGGGTACCTGGTGAGAGCACGGAGGGCATATGGGATCAGGAGGCGGTTTGGGGAGGTGTGTGTTCAGGTACAGGAAGCATGCTTGTACCAAGAACGTTGTGGGTTTTTCGTGGGTGTGGATGCCCACGGAGGGTCCAGAGATGCCATGGGGGTTGGTTGGGGGAGGGAGTAAATGGAGCACAAGGAGAAAAGGGGAGGGGAGGGGCGGAAGAGGAGGTCATAAGCCCAGAGAGGTCCCCTTGGTGGTGAGATATCTAGAAAGCATCTGTGGTGGTTTTAAAATATGCCCACAAATTCTTTTTAAAAGGTGGAAGAACCTCATGCCTCTTCTCTTGAATATGAGTTGGATTTAATGATTAGCTTCTAATGAACAAAATGTGGCAAAAGTGATCCTATGATATCGACTCCCAAGGCTGGGTTATAAAATACAGCTTTTTCTGGCGCTCTCTCTTGAATTGCTCCCTCTTGGGAAGCCCAGTGCAAAGTCCTCAGGACACTAAGCAGCCTGGAGGCACAGAGAGGAGCCACCTTGCCAGCCCGTGGATGAGCCCCTCCAGCCTCAGGCCTGCCTTCAGCTGACTGCAACCCTGAGGATAAATGTGTACCCATCCCTGGAGGAACTGGCAGGAGCGCTTCCCCACCCAGGAGTCCCACCTGAAATGACATGGGGGAGCCAGGGAGACTGGCAAGGTGACCCAGTCTCCCAACAGCTTTCGGTTCTGAGCTAAAGAGCAGCAGTAGTAATAGTAGTAGTAATAATGGTAATCGGCAATGGCTAAGGTTTATGAGGGTAGTAAGTACTACTGGTTATTGTTCCCACCAACAAAAGTAATGACACTATTTGTGAAAGAAGAAGAAATATATACATTGTTCTGTCCCCTAGTTCCTGACACACAGCTCCTATAACCCTTGTGATGTCCTGAGTGACAGGAGCATCTTTTGTTCTAGTGGTTGATCCTTGAGCCAAGTCCCTGACACTGAGCTCCTAAAAACCTTTTAATTTCCTGAGTAACGGGGGTGACAGAAGCTCCTAAATCCCTTGGAAGTCCTGGGTGACAGAAACTCTTGGGGGGCTCCCGCATAGCGCCTGGATGGGAGCTAGTCACCAGAAAGACCAGGCCACAATCAGAAGCTTGGAACTTTCAGTCCCACTCCCCATCCTCCAGAGAGGGGAGAGGGGCTGGGAACTGAATTAATAATCATCAATCATGATGAAGCTGCCACAAAAATCCCTAGATATGGGGATTGGAGCTTCTGGGTTGGTGGCCAGAAATGTGAGTGGTAGTGGTAGAGAATAAAGGAATAGTTTTCCCTTTCACTATTATTAGCTACAATGAACACATACTGAGTACTTACTAAGTGCCAGCCCGTTAGCCACTTTATAAACCACGACCTCATTTAATCCTCCCACCAACTCCATGAGGTGGGCACTATTATTTCACCCATTGATATGTAAGGATGACGGAGGTCTGGGGGTGGGGTAAGTAGCCTGTCAAGGATGCCCCCTTAGAAAACAGGAAAACTAGGATTTGAACCCATTTGGTCTGATTTCAAAATCGGTCCTGCTAATCACAGCACTCTGCTGCCTCCCCATGGCCACCTCAGACAATAAACAGAACTACCTGCAGGCCCTGATGCCTTTTAAAACACCTTTCTCTGTATTTTCTGATTCTTATGTTCATGTTAGTTCTAAGGCAAGAGTGGACTTAAGATATCATTCCCACCAGAATCTAAGAAAATATTGAATGTCAACTGTAATCGGGAAAACAAATAAGCACCCCCCCCCCAAAAAAAAGGAAAGAAACACAGCTATGTGCCAGGAATTCAACAGTAGCAAGCAGTATGGGCTTGTCCCCCAGCTGATCACCTGTCCCCGCCAATGGCCACGCCCTCATAGACGCCATCTGTGGTCCGAGAGATGATATTGTTGAGCTCGTTGGACATGCCCCCAGAACGAGAGACATAGGCCACACTGCCAGGGCGGTACAGCTTGGAGGCCAGGATGTTGTCCAGCATCCCGCCAGTATTCCCGATCTTAAAGCACCCAGGCTTGATGCCTCCAACCTGCAGGGGCAGAAATAGCAGTCAGGGAGGAAAGGAAGGGTGAGCTCCTAATCGACCAGAGAGCTCAGAAGCATCATCAAGCCCAGTGCTACCCGCCCATTCCAGTCTGGCCAGGCTGGGGAGGAAATGACCAAGACACCTAACACCTGCACATTGGGTTTCCTGCTTAAGAAGAATCTCGAGACACTATGCAAAAAAAAAAAAAAAAAAAGGGAAAAAAAAGAAAGAAAGCCTTATTTATAAAACGTGGCTTACCACCGATAGGTATATTCAGGGTTAAGTCGTCTCCTTTGCTCTCCAAGAGCGACAATGCCCAGTAAAAAGGTGTATAACACAGGTGTGTACCTCTGCTCAAAATCACCCACTGCCTCTGAGATAAAAGGTCCCTTTGTCTTCCTTTCACATAAATTTTAACGTAACAACCAGGTAAAAACAAAAATATTCACAGAGCAATTTCTCCTTCTGAGCTCCTAATCGACCAGAGAGCTCAGAAGCATCCAGGTAGGTTTTTCTTTGGTTTATAGTTAAAGGAATAATCAAAGACTATGCAATGTTTGTATGAGAGTGGGCAAACACTTAAAACAAGAATCTTCTCATTAGTCCCTTGAAACTGTAACGGTGATATGGACTGGAGAGTGGGCCTTTAAAAAATTAACTGGAAATAGACAGACTGACTTTCAAGAGGTACCCCTAAATCTTTTCAACTTAAGAAAGAAACAAAGAGTCAACAAGTGAGTTTCCTGAGGGCCCAAAACTTCTTAAAAGAGCTTAAACGTAAAAGGCTTTTTAGCCCTGGCCAATTTTTTTCAGTGGTTAGAGTTTTGGCCCTCAGACTGAAAGGTCATGGGTTTAATTCCTAGTCAAGGACACCACGTACCTCATACCTTCATTGCAGGGTGCATGCAGGAGGCAACCAATTGACGTGTCTCTCTCACATCAATGTTTCTGATGTTTCTCTGTCTCTTTCACCCCCTCCTCCCTCCCTCCATTCTCTCTAGAAATGAAAGGCACAAATATCCTCGGGTGATGGATAGGAAGAGGAAGAGGAGAGGAAGCTCACTGTGGCAGGTCCAATGATGGTCACGCCCTTCTGGTCCGCCTTCTTGATCAGCTTCCTTGTGAGGGCCTCAGGGATACCTTCAGCTATGATGGCAATGGTCCGGATCTAGAGGATGAGAACAGTCCTTCCTCATTAGCTTGTCACCTCAGATGGACCAAGAGGCAGCAACCATTCAAGAACTCACCTCCCATCAGGCTCTAAGGACAAAGTAATATTAATAACAGGCACTGCTTCTTTCCACAAGTCTCTGTTCCCAACCTGATCACACCAAGCCTCCCCCCAGAAGAGAGGCGTGGACACCCCAAACTGATCTCCATTGTTAACATCACAGGGACTCAGTAACCAAGCAGGAGCAAATGTTTCCAAAAAATCTGCTAGTCAGATTTTTCTCTCCCATCCAAAAATTCACAAGACTCAGACACCTGTTCCCCACTGCACATACAGCAGCTATCTCTGGCTTTCTCTGCTGTGCCCTTGAGTCTCTGATTCTATGTCCCCACAGGTCAGGGCTAGAATGTGCCAGAAAGGAGCTGCTTCCACAGTCGGAGAAGAAAGCCAGAGAAAGTGGGGGGTGGGCAGAAGAGATTGAGAACCATCTCTGACTCTCATCCAGGGACTGGCAAACTGTTCTATAAAGGGCCAAATAGTATTTTAGGCTTTGCTGATCATGTGGTCTCTGTGGTAACTAAACTTTGCCTGAAAACAGCCATGGATAATATATAAATGAGCATAGCTATGTTCCAATAAAACTTTATTTACAAGAACGGGCAGAGGGCTGGGTTTGGCCCTTGAGCTGCAGTTTGTCAACTTCTAATCTAGACTAAAAACTCAATTCATTTTTAGCAAGTATGCTTTCGTTTTTGCTTCATCTAGATATCCACACAAGTTTATCTTCTCCAGTTACACACTGAACCAAACCTGTCTAGAGTCAGAAAATAATTATGAGCAGATGAATCAATATTTTTTCTATCGGGGAGGGGGTCTTACAAATCAGTAACAAAGAAGACAAACACCTCAATAGGGGGAAAAAAAAAAGGGAGGCCAAGTCATAGATTAGAAATGGCCAATAAATGTTTTTTAAAGCTCATCTTAATCAAAGGTCTGCAAATTAAATAGGATGCCTATCAATTTGTCAAATATATATTTTTAAGACCCAAACTTTCAGTGTTGGCAAGGGTACAGAAAAACAGGAATTCTCAAACTCCTGATGGGAGTTTACATCAGTACACCTTTTCCGGAGGGCACGTGGGCAGGATGGTCCAAGAGCCTTAAAGTCTGCTCATTCTGAGGCAGCAGTTTGACTTCTAGCTATTTATTCTGGGGAAATAATTAAGGATATGTGCAAATGTTACTCCAAAATGCTCATCACCAGACTTGACAAGCAAAACTGATACTACCAATGAATATTTATGCTGTGGAGAGTAACTGAAGAAAACAGATTATAAAATTAGTCTGTAAAATATTCCATTTGGTAAAATCCAGGAAAAGGTGTGGATAAGGGTGTACTCAAACATAGCAGCTGTGTTTCTGGGAAACGGGACTTGAAGTATTTATTTTCTCTGTACCCAGAACTTCTTGTTGGCCCAGTGAGCAGCCTGCCTGCCCTCGGTTACTACCCTCCCATCTAAAGATCAAGTGTCTTCAACCACTTTCACCCAGAACACTGGCCAGTCCCGAGTCTAAGCCCTTTGTCCCAGGTGGCAGTGAGCATGAGCACCACTCAGGAGCTCTCCCTACAACCCCCGCCTACCCCTAGGGCTGTGACTACCTGTGCATAACTCATGGTCTCAATGCTGCTGTCATAGGCAGAGCGAAGAGAGGCGAAGTTGATCAGCACGTCCACCTCTGGGTGTTTCTTCATGGCGTCAGCCATGTTCTTGAAGACAGGAATCAGGATCTCCTTGTGACCCCAGTAAAACTTCTGCTTGTGGTCCCCACTGTGAGAAAGGCAGAGGAGGGGTCAGGACAACCTGTCGGGATTGGGGAGGGGGTCCACCGGGGAGGAGCTTCATCCCCAGGTGGAAGGGCAGGGTTCTGCCCTCAAAGAGTTTCCATCCAGGAATTGGTTCGCCCCAGTCTGGGATGGGCAGTCACCTCCCCAGCAAAGGGGATAATTGAGCTGCTCCCCCAGCTCAGTCTCAGTCAGGGAGATTAGATGAGAAAATCCCACTTGGCAGCCATCTGCAGCCTTCCTGCGTGTCATGACTCACGTGAAAGGGTAGACCATGGCGGCCACCGAGGGCTCGTCTCGGGAGCAGACGTAGTCAAAGTCCAACATGCCTTGCACAGCCCTGGTCTGCATGCCCCACACAATGGCCTTGGTATGGCTGCTGAAGAGGGTGGCGCTCTTTCCTGCTGGGCAAAAACACAGCGAGTGCACCCAGAGCACACACCCCTGTGAGACCCCAGGGACAGGGCTACCTGCCAGACCCCTCCACGCCAAGTCCAGGGAGGGGGGCTGATCAAAACCACAAAGGAAGGTTAAGAGGATGGAATTCTGAGAACTTGGGGAAGAGGTGCCTCAATTTCTTCTGGAAAGAGGTGGCAGAAAGTAAAGAGCTCAGGAGATCTGCCTGGCTAGTAAACAGCTCAGCAACAAACAGAGAAAGGACTCCCAATGCAAAGAAGGGGCCCCAGAGAATTCCTACAGGGCCTGCTCAATTTCACAGGAAAGGCATGTATATAATCAGCCTCCTGGTCATATGCAAATGGGCACTTGATAAATTATTTTTAAAGTCACTGGAAAATTTTGGTGAAAGCAGGATGTTCCACAACCCTCCACAAGCCTTTTCACCTCAAAATCTGGACATAAACCACCTTCGGTCAGGATTTGAATCCTCACAATTCTAGGTCAGTGTAGGTCCAATGAAGAGGTTTGCTCAGCCTTATCTCTGAGGTTCCGGCCGGGCTCTGGCACGGATGAGGCAGGAGCAATACACTGCCCTCCTCCCTGGACTAGGTGGCTCTTTCCTGCCCAGAAAACAGTGCTCTTGGATGGGCTCTCCGGCTAGCAGGAAAGGGGTGCGGGGCAAAAGAAAGGAACAAAAATATCTGGCAGAAGTGGATTCCTCAGCTTTGGAGGAAAAGGCCCCTTCACCACCCTACAGGCAGGTGACCTCACCCTCCCTTCCCTGAAGTCCTAAGAAAGTAGCCCTCAGGGGAAAACAGTGCACCAAGCACAGTGGCATCTGGCATTAATTAACCTACTGTACTAATGCAGACTTGGCTAACCAAGTTCAAGGCCTGGTTAAATTAATTTAAGCCCTAGCTGGTTTGGCTCAGTGGATAGAGCATCGGCCTGCAGACTGAAGGGCCCCAGGTTCAACTCCGGTCAAGGGCACATGCCCAGGTTGTGGGCTCGAGCCCTAGTAGGGGACGTGTAGGAGACAGCCAATCAATGATTTTTTAAATAAAAGCTCAATTTCCCAAGGCATACAGAATTCTCATCCCCACTGGCCCGCCTCTTGCATCACAGCCATAAGCTTCTCATGACACAGGCTCCTGTTGTTGCAAATACCGGGATTTACTGTCACTGGACCCAACTGGGTTCTGACGAGACATGAGATCACAGAACAAAGGAAGCACCTAATCCAGTACTGTCACTTCTCAATCCCAGGATATTGAAGCCCAGAGATGCCAAATGACTCAGATCCTAGGTCATCTAGCATCAGAGCCAGGATTACAGCTCAATTGTGCAAGGAGGAGGAACAAGAGCCCTGCCACTCCCGTCCTCGAGGGAGCCCACACCGAGTCAGCGCGCGCACATTCACACATCTGTCTGTCCGAGAGGGGACAGGAATCAGAAGAAAGCCTGGGCTCTCTACAAACCCCGCTGCACCTCCAGCATGAAAGGGACAGGACAGAGTGCTCACCTCCTTGAGCACAGGAGCCAAAGCCGATGGGGGCAATCCTCAGCCCACCAGCAGCAAGGAGAGCCCAGAGGGAAACCTGCTCGGGGCTAAGAGCCCCCACTCGGCTCCTCCTCTACCGCTGAGGGGAGGGCCCTCACTGGTACAATCTGTCCTTCCTCTCCCGCTTCTCAGCACAGCTGGGACTGACCGTGAGCATCAACTCCTCCCCTGGGGTAGAAGAGCTCTTAGAACTAGAGTGGCCCCTGTTCTCTCTGCACAGGCTCAGCCTCAGATTGTGCCTGTCAGGGATCAATGGGTCTTGCCAGATGTTGTAGGGACTGCTGGCCTTTCTGAAGGGACATAAGCAACCCTGCCTAGTTATTCCTTCCCCTCCCTTAAGCAAGAAAGGGGTCAAATATTATCAAAAGACTCCCCTTCCAGGGTAAAAGCTCCCAGGCTGTGAAAGTCAAGAAGTTAAAGGAAGTCCTGATGCTGTGAACAGGTGAGCAGGTGTGTTCTGGGTGAGGACATGCAGAGAATGCCTATGCTAACCAGTGACCTCTCCTGCTCTATCCCATCCTCCACCCAAACCCCAGGGAAACCTGAGCTTGTCCCTGATATGGGGAGCAGCCCTGGGATAGTCAGCAGTGGTGAGGCTGAGGAGAGGAAGGTAAGAAATGAAACCATCAGGAGATGTGGATGAGAATCAGGGAGGACATGGCTCCTGTCCTCACCCGCTGGGCTCTGCCACTTCCCCTTCGGTTTGAGGGCTCCCTCCTTCCCAGGAGGACTCTGTCCTCAGCACCACTCCATTCTCCAAGGCTGTGGGCGTGGCTCTCCACCCCCTCACACCCAAGTTTTGAGCCAGAGACGGCCACATGGCCAGGAGAGCAGTGAGTGGGAGCCTGAGCTGAGCAGGAGTGGGAAGGGCGAGAGAGCAAAGACTAGGACTTGGGGGCAGACCACACCGAGGCAGGAATGAAATACACCACACAACACTGCCACCCAGCGGGAGGGGGAACAGAGCAAACGGTTAGTGAGACCCACTAAAAGCCACACGCAGATTTGGGCAGGGCAGGGGCGTCCTACCTTGCAGGGATCTTGGACTTGGGACTGAATCTGTCAAAGAAAATGACCAAGGCAACTGAGTGACCTGCTGATGGCTGGAGGCTTTGGAGGGAGAGGGTGGGAATAGGGAAGGGTCCCATGGACAAGCCTGGCAGGGTTGCCGCCCTCACCATCTCTCATCTATTCCACAACAGACAGGAGGAAAGCCAGCAAAAGAGAAGACAGCACTGATCAGCAGAGCGAAAGCAAGAAAGAGCAAAGGGCCAAAGGGGGCAGAGAGGGGGACAGGAGGAACACGAAGGCTTGGAGGGTATGCTGAACACTGAATCTCTGCCCCCCACACCCCCAGGCCCTCTGAAGGGACAGCTGGCCCGGTCCCAGCCTCTTAACCCCAGTCCCTCGTCCCTACAAAGCACACGATGATGGGGTCGACTGGGTTGGACCTGTCATTCTGTGCTGTGGGTTTGGGAACGACAGGACAGTGGCTTCCGACTCTAGTACCTGGAGCCAGTGTCACTATTTCACAAAATGCCTTAGGCACTCTCTGTCGGTGTGTACTAGGAGAGGCTGCAGAGGCCACACCAGCCCAAAAGCTAGTTACTGAACGCCAGTTGTAAGGGCTGGCTGGCCAGGATCACATCTTTGATAAGTCAGAGGATGGAGACCAATGAGGCAAAGTATAGATGGGCTGGCAGACAGTGGAGGCCTTGTGGTGGAAAGGAGTGTCTTTGTAGGAGCCCCAGGATGATGGGGTGGGCAGGAGCTACCACAATACAGGAGCCTCCTCTGCCCTCCACTGGGGAGGAGAGTCTGGGAGACCTACCCACCTCCTGGAATTTTTGTAACCCTGTCTCCTCCACAACCGCCCTGCCCCGCTCACACCTGCCCACAGGGAGTAGGGGGTAAAAGAGAAAACAGTGGGGAGTGAAGTGACCCAGGTGCAGCTTGAGTCCTCAGCACCAGGGAGACCACGGGAAGGCTCAGAGCGTCCTCCCGTACGTTCCCATCCCACGCACCACGCCCACTCTCAAGCAAAGCCCAACACCTTCCGTCACCTCTGCTGGTCCAGTGAGGCCCGAAAGGGAAGGAGACAGAGAGGATCCAAAACTGCTGGGAGTTACCTTGTGGCACAGCGGGCTTGGCCTTCTTTGCAGGTGCCACCTCATCAGCCCTGCACTCAGAAAAAGATGCAGTCCTGCTCGGGGCTGGAGTCTGGGGTGAGACAAGGAGAGGGAGTAAGTCACAGGCAGCAGCTGGGGGAAAAGCCATTGGTCCTTGAGGCCCCAGAGAAATCAGGGAACAAGAACTAAGCACAGTAGTTCTTTATAAGCTGCTTCCAAAGCACTATTCTAACAACCTTTGGAGACAGGAATCAGAATAGTCTCCAGGCTTCAGGTGAGCAAACCGAGGCTCTGAGCAGGTATAACTGCCAAAGTCCCACTCACAGCAGGATTTGAACTCAGGTCTGATTAAAAAAAACCTGGTCTTTCCATTATACTACCTTGACTGGCATAGAAAAAAACTGGCCGAAACCCAGAAACCAACCGTGTAGTACTACAGCCGCCCCTTCCCCCACATTTCCCCAATGTCCCCAAATGGCTAGGGACAGAGGAGGGGCACCATGTCCTGGATGGGATGGGGTGTGCGGGGCTGACTAAAACAGCATGGCAGGCTTTATGGTAGAGGCCAGCGGGCACCTACCGATGTGCTCCCACTGGCATTGAGGAGGAAGTTCGCAGTATGGGCAGCTGTGGGTGGCTGATTGGGGATAGGACGGTGGCCCAAGGCCATGCCCACAATGGCCGTCATGTGAGTCTCGGTGCCAAACACATGGATGGGGATCCCAGTGGTCTTCCCTGTGAAGGAGGGAAAAGAGTCCATCATTCAAGTCTTCAAATAAGGGCCCAAGTCCACACGACTCTGCAAAGGTCCTATAGGGTCCTGCCTGATGCCCGGCACTTCCTGTGCAAGACCAAGTATGCAGCACAAGCCAGCTGTCAGATCTTCATCAGCACACAAACCTGCGAGCACAAGCAGCACCAGAGTCGGCACTCCTCCCGTTCACAGCCTGGACCCTGCCTCTCCCACCCCAACCCACCCCGACCTCACACTCCAGCCTCCCTGGCCTGGCCCCTGCTCCTCAACACTGGCCCTGCTCCTTCCTCCGCATGGAGCTCTCATCCCAGACCTTCACCCAGCTGTTCTCGTCATTCAGCTCAAGTGCCTCCTCCCGATGACCTTGAAAGCCGCTCTCCTCCATACCACCCTGCCTGCTTCACCATGTAGAGCCCTGACAGCATCTTGTTCCAATAACTGTTTACTTGTTTAATGTCCCAACTGTGACTGAGTGACATTCACTGTGTACTCAGTTTTGGGGGGCAATGAGGATTTGGCACTGCTTCAACTGATTGAGGTAGGTTTGGTGTTTGCCATGGACACCAGATTTGGAAAAATGGGAAGATGAGAAGATTTCGTTTCTCCAATTACTCACTGAGCAAAAGCCTTCTGTCTGGCACCCCTCTGGCACTTCACATGGACCCCTGCTCCATACACCACAGCTCTTGGCAATGAGGGCTACATTTTACTCAAGTCCAAAGCTGCTGGTCCCAACGCTCCCGTGTTTCAGGTTCAATCAGGTCAACTTAGGGAGATCTGATTTTAGTCATGACTGACAAGATGTGGTCCCAGACTTCCTGAAAACACTGAGTGGTAGGCCTTTACCCTCTCCTCCCTTAGCTCAGTGAGGGCAAAGCTCTCCTTTCCCACCAGTTACCAGAGCCTTGCCCTCTCACCCCTCACATCCAGGCCACCACTGTCCTGGACTCTGCTGCAGCCTAAGAGCTCTCCCTGCTTCTATCCTGGCTGCTGGTTACCTAAGTCAAACTGTGTCACTCCTCAGGCCAAAGTCTCCCCACAGCTGCCAACCCAGGGTCAAAGCCAAGGGTCTCCTGGGACCTGTACTAGCCTCACATGCCTACTCCTGCTGCCTTTCCGCCTCCAACACCCAGCCCCATCCCACGGCCATCCCCACTGGGCCTGCACACGCGGACACACTCCCACTTCAGGGCCTTGGAACTTGCTCTTTCCTTTGCTGATAGTCACCACTGCCCTGCTCCCTCCTCTTTTCCAGGTCACCTATCCAGTCAAGCATTCTCTGATCACCCCACATAAAACTGCCCGTCCCCTCCCACACACACTACCCCTTCACCCTGCTTGTCTTCCTTCATGCACTTAGCGCAACCTGACATTACAGTCAACGTCCTCAAGTGCACAAGGGCCTGGCTGTCTGCCGTGCGTCCTGCAGTGGCTGTAACCGCAGTGCTTAGCACAGAGCAGATGTTCCCCCTAAATATTTGTTAAACAAAAAGCTGAATGAAAATGCTTTACTGCCCATTCTGAAGTTTCGAACAGGTCTATGCCAGAGGGCAGAAAGTGGAAGTAGAGCGAGCTGCATATCCAGAGAGGGGAGCGGGAGAGCACGGAAGTGTTCCCAACTGACTCTTTCAGGAATCCCAAGGAAGTAGGCCACTGACACTCAGGGTGGGAGGGAAAGAAAAGGTCCCCATCTTACCAACTTCTCCCATCACCCGTAGGCCCTCCTGATAGTTGGGGCCACCTCTTCGGACAAAGATTGTGACCGCATGCTCCTTTAGGGGGCCCTGGTAATCTCGAATCGCTCTCACGATGCCCTGAAGTACAAAGGGACAAACAGACATGTGATTAAAAATAAGACAGCCATAATGCCGGACTGGTGTAGTAGCTCAGTGGTTGGGCATCAACCCATGACTCAGGAGATCACGGTTCAATTCCTGGTCAGGGCACATGCTGGGGTTGCAGGCTCGATCCCCAGTAGGGAGTGTGCAGGAGGCAGCCAATCAATGATTCTCTCTCATCCTTGATGTTTATCTCTCTCTCTTTCTCCCTTCCTCTCTCTAAACATATCCTTGGGTGAGAAATAAAAAATCATTGTCCTACAAAAGCTTCTTCAAGAGATTTAGGGGAACAGCCCTTGTAATGGGTATCGACTTTGGAAATAAGAGAGAATGTACAGGTGTGTACCAATTTTGTCTCTCCAGATAGAGGGCTAGTATACTGAGTCAGGAGTCTAATTTCTGTCACCCAAGGCCTTGCAAACAATTCCTGCTCCAGGCCTAACCACAATTATCACCAGTGCTGGCTTTATTATGGGATTGCTCAGAAGTTAAAACAAAGCAGTCGAGACTGATCTGTTTCAGATTTGTCTGCTGAATCAGGTTCAATTAGGGACCCGTTTTAGGCAGACTGATGAGGCCTGGTCCTCCACATCCTGAGAGCTGACTTTCAAGGTTGACATTTATTTATTCATTATTCTCAAAACCTATATGAAAGTACCCGATGGGGCACATTCTTTTGAACAGCTTCAGTGAGCACCTGACCGTGTGGAATAATAATGGCCTCCTCGGGTGGCTGCCTTGAAGGGAATGATTCTTGAGATGTGTTAGCTCTGTCATCCTTGTTGACCCCCAGTCACTTTTAAAACTGTGCCCATGGCCCTGACCTGTGGCACAGGGACTCAGGCTGACGGGCCCTTGGCTGGATAACCAGGAGCCCCAGGTCATAAAAACACTTTCCTCTTTCTGACTTTTTGGAGAGGAGACTGATGACTGAGAGATGAAAGACCAGGAGTTGCAGAGAACCCAGTCTCACAATGAACCATTGAAAATGAGGGTCCATTAAGATACTTCTTCAAGAACTGGTCTTGAGAGGGGAATGGCAGAATTTCACCTTCTCCCCACACCTCAGATGGGAGAAATATGGTCCAGCGAGTGTCAGCTGCTTGCCCAGAGACACAGCTTCAGATCCAGAGCTGTTCATGTCTTCTGCATCTGCCACAAGAAACCCTGGACCAAGAGCCTCCCTCTGGACTGGGTAAGTCATGGGAACTTGCTCCTGTCTTAAATTTGCTTGTGAGAACCTCCCTTTCCTGGTTCCTCCAAACCCATGCTCCCCAGAAACTGCAGTCACTGTGGCCGATTACCTTGAATGTGGCAGCCACATTGGTGAAGTTCGCGATGCTGCCTCCAATGATGAGGATCTTGCCTGGGTTTGGAGTAAGAGAGAAGTCAAAAAGGGTTAGAAAGGTAGACTTGAGCATCTTATCAGAAAGCCAACTGACAGTTCTCTCCACTGAGCGAGGGTCTCCCAACTGTTAAGAGGTATCAGTGCAGAGGTGGGGGAAACAGGCTGGTCTCCTGAGGACTGTCAGCCTCATCAGCTCCCTCTCCATCACCTCCATCACCAAGCAGGTGGTTAGCCCAAACCCACAGAATCTCCACGTCATTCCTAGACGGCCATCCAGACACCCAATTTGGTTTCTGGATACACCTGGTGGGAATCTCCCTCTCTCTGGCTTCAGGGTAGGGTGACTGGTATGTGTAGTCCCCAACACGGGACAGGTGGTAAAGGGAAGCTGGAAAGGCAGTCGGGTAATAAATGTCTAAACGGGCCACTAAGCACAGCTTATATCAGTCAGAGTGAGAGCACGCCTCACCTCCTCCCTTGCATCTGCTCATGGGGCTTTAAGTACACACCACCTCCTTATCCCCTCACAGACCCTCATCTGATAGATGTTATCACTGCCCACTGCACAGTCAGGGAAACTGAGGTCCTTAAGTTAAATGAGTAGCCCCAGGTTGCAAAGGACCAGGACCACAATCTCCGTGCCTCCTAAGCCCAAAACTGTTCCCCCTGTAGCACACTGGGCCATCCTAAGGAAGGAGCGTGTGAGTCTCACCATTGGGGTGCTTCTCGCGGGTCATGAGGGAGAGGATCGTCTTGGCATAGTCATAGGTCTGCTGCTCACTGGGGGCGCCCGAGTACTCCCCGTAGTTTGCCAGCTCATTGACACCCCCTAGATCACAGATGGTATCACTGCCAGGGAGATACGAAAGTCAGTGCTGGCTCCAACTCCAGCAGCAGAGGGTGGCAGCCTGGTGACTGGGAGGACACGCAGGCGCCCCCAAAGCCCTGAAGTCAGACTATGGAACTGACCTCTCAGACCTCGGACCCTCAAGCCCCACAAGTGACACTTCAAGGCTCTCCCAGGCAGTGCACTCTGCCCGCGCTGGGCCACCGTGGGGCCCTGGACTGACTGACGATGGTAAATAAAGTGAACAAAGAACACCTCCCAACACAAAGAAAAAGTGCACATTCCACAAGTCCCTGCCAGGCTGCCCAATGAGAAGGAAAACTGCTGTAGCCAGAGGGAAGCCCAGCCAAGCAGGAAGGGGTGCGGCCGATCACAGGCCTAGAAAGGAGATGACTACTGGGCTTCAAGTGGAAAACCAGCAATCACCACAAAGGGTGAGGACTAGGACCCCAACATTTCTACCAAGGGTAAAGTATGTTCACCTGGTGACCTTGGGGACACAGCAACATTCACTTTCTGGTTCATTTTCTGTATTTGTTGTACCCTCATGTGGAATCCCTATCACTAATTCCAAGAACTAAAACTAATCAAAATAACTTCATTTTGAAGCAAACAGGAAGGTGCACAGACCCCTCTGGCAGGCCCGTGATTCCTGCTCTAAACCACAGTAAGGAACTAGAGCCCCCCAGGTGAAGCAGCTCAATCCAGGCTGTGAACATGTGACCCAACTGGCACCTTCAGTAGCCCCTCAGTCACCTGTACACGACAGAGGCACCACCTCCAGCCACCATGGTCCAGATCCTCCCTTTGGGGTTCAGCAAGGTCAGCTTCAGGCTCGCCCCACTTTTGGCATCCAGGTCTGCAATGTAAGCTTCCTAGGGATCAGACAACAACAGGTGGGCCCTGTGGGCATCCCCTTCACCAAGGTCCCAGATCCCCGGACTCCTCCCCTCCCCTTTCCCTGGAGACACATGAAGGGGTCCTCATTTGCCTTAATAGAGTCAGGAAAAGGGGGTTGTGTGGGGCTCTACGTGCCTGGGACAAAACAGGATGGCATCTTCAAGTACCAAAACCACCCATCGCCACTGTCACCACTGAGGGCAAATTTCCCACTCCCTTCCTCTCCGACTTCAAGTCCTTGACCCTCTGCCCAAGTCCCAAGCCTTGCGATGTCACTGCTTCTACAATGGCCCCCACTCCCAGCATCTGCAGCCTACATCACACCACCCTCTCCCCTCCCCAGACCCCATCTTTTCTGCCAGCCCAGCCTCTTCCATTGGCCTGGGTTACGTCATGCCATGCAAGCCCGATTCTGCTGTGAGGACTTCAGAGAGGATGGGGTGGAAAGGAGCAATTGAAATTCTCAGCAAGTGGCAGAGAGAGCTACCTTCCTGACAGGATTAGGGGGAGCCACTTGGAATGATCAAGAAGTAACAAATCAAGCTAAGAGCCCAGGGAGGCTGATTGCGAGAGAAGTCTAAAAGGATTTCTGGCCGGGATTCAGAGGCTTGGCTGACTCCCACCTCCCATCCCCTTTGGAGTTTTAAAAAAATTAAATGGCTCTCGACCTTCCTTTCCCTGCCAAATATACAGCCCACTAGGGGACAAATGCTCATCTGAGATTAGTCACCCTCCCCCGCCCCCATCACTCTCCATCTCCTCCCCTAAGCAGCCTTACCTCTGGATAAGCCTCACGCCCAAAGGGGGGAGGGAACTCTATATCACCCCATTTCACTTTGCAGATGTAGTCAGCGGTGGCATCCACCTTGGCTGCCAAGTCAAGCACGTAGACGCCATCTTTGGTCACAACTGCAAGAAAAGCAGAGGCAATCAGACACCGGCCCCAGGCAGAGGTGACCACCAACCTCCAAACCCCTCCCCAGACTTCCCCACACACCACTCCACGGGGTCCAGGTCCCACACAGGCTAATGACTTCCTCACTCGGCAAGAAACCAGAATAACTCTTATGGAGACACAGCTTCCCCCCATCAAAGAAAAAACAAACCCTAGAAGTCCTATAGGTAATATAATAGGAAAGTTGCTATGGTAATTTTTAAACATTTTTCATAAAATGCTACACAATGTGCCTTAACTATTCACCCACCCATGGCCTTGCTATTTAAAAAAACGTTTAAAGGTATAGGTTGCTGTCAGAAGACCCCCTAGGTATGTACATTTGGTTTTTGCAGTCTGGCTAGGAAGCCTCACTGTTCGGTGGGGGTGGGGGTGGGAAGGCGTGAGGGTGCACTGGGCCCCAAGCCAGCAGGGTTCATTTATTGCCACCTCACTGGGCATCTATCTTCCCTCTCCCCCGGGGCCATTTAGCTAATTAAGTTAGCACAGAGCCATCTGGTCCATTAGAGGGACTGCATCCCCAGCTGCATCTGGAATCAGGACTTTGCCCTCAGAAGCCCTGGCCAGAGCCAGATCACACCACCTGCCTCCTTCCCTGCCTGAGAGGCTTGGGCCAAGGCATCCTGGTCTTGGGGATCAATGATTGACCAGCTCCTGGAAGGAGGGGGCGAGGGGTGCTCTGAGGGCGCAGAGAGGAAAGAACAGCCTAAAAGGTCAGACCAGTGCAGAGGTAGTCCTGGTCCTAGGCAAACAGCCTAACCTAACCTACTGGCAGAAACAGCCACAGAGCACTTAGATCAAAACCAGGACTTCTCCATTGCAGAACAAATTAAGGCCCAAGAAAGAAGCTAGAGCCCTAGCTGGTTTGGCTCAATGGATAGAGCGAGCGGCAGTCTGCGGACTGGGGGGTCCCAGGTTCGATTCCGGTCAGGGGCACATGCCTGGGTTGCAGGCTTGATCCCCATTAGGGGGCGTGCAGGAGGCAGCCAATCAATGATTCTCTCTCATCACTGATGTTCCTGTCTCTCTTTCCCTCTCCCTTCTCTCTGAAATCAATAAAGATATATTAAAAAAAAAAGAAGAAGAAGCTAGAGCTGGTTAAGGAGGAATAATCACGGTCCTCTAATTAAGAGCTCGGACACAGGAGCCTGCACTCGGTGAGCTTGGAGATCCCTCTGTGCACACACACCTGTCTGCACTGCCTCCAAATGTAAAGGCCAGGGTTACTGTGGGCACTGGGGCCCTGCTATCACTGACCCATGTCCCATCCCACCCCCACAGAGCCAATTACCAAGGGGGTTGATCTCGAGGTAGGTGAAGTACAGATCCTCATAGAAATTGAAGAGGCCAGAGATGAAACTGGCCAGAATTCTAAAGGGGGAGGGAGAGAGACAATCAATCCATCAATGAGCAGGCTCAGCAGCAATGTCACCCACTGCCACTGACAGCTCCACTTCCTGCCATCCTGACACCCGGCCAACCCCCTTGCTGTCCTCTGCCAAGCCCACTCCTTGGACATCACTCTTCAGCCACTGAGGCGGAAAGGAGCTGTCAGGCAGGGAGCCAGAGGAGGAGGCACCAGACGGACAGGGGCAAGGTGAGGGACGCTGATGGCATATTTCAGTCTGAGCCAGCCAGCTATCCTCTTTGGAACCTGGGGTGGGGGATGGGGATACCGGGCTGTGTGTACGCCTCCCACCCAGATAGGGAAGACCACTCTGCTTTCCCTGCTCCGTGCCCAGAGCCTGTCAGCCTTCCCTACTCCCCCCTGCCACGTCCCTGCAGACCCTCTCACTCAACTCTTTCTTGTCTTCAGGGGCATGGACCAACAGGTGTTCCTTGATGTCCTCAGGATTCAGCTTCTCGTCCACCCCGACAAGCAGTTTCTGGGCTTTGGTGTCCACATCGCCCACGTCCACCCCCCCTTCGTGGTGGAACAGGACGTAGTCCCCTTGTCGGGTAGCATAGATGCAGACGTAGAACTCCTCCGCCTTGCAAGGGACAAGAGCATCAGGTGGGTGGGGGCACTGAACAGAGGACAAGGAGCCCAGCCCCTGTGGTGTCATTTCTAAAAACACTCACCAAGGGAGACCTGTTTACCACCCCCCCACCCCCGCCCAGGGGACAAGAGGAGAGAAGAGGCCGCTGCCTGGCTCGCTGACAGTCCGCCCTGAGCCAGCAGGACTTGATCTGGGGAAGGGGGTTCTGCCTTCAAGTCTTTCTCATCTCAGCACTGGAAGTCACCAGCCCTGATTCCTCCTGACTGCAAACTAAGCCCTTTCCTTCATCTCTGGACTCCCTGCTCCGTAGGCCCCGCAGGCCCTCAGTGCAGCTTCCGAGACTCTGGTCCCTTTGACTTTTCTCCAGCAGCTTAATTTCCCCTTTCATCATTTTACAGTCAACAAACTCAAGTCTCCAGGAGGGAGAAGACCCAGCGTGGAGCCACCTCACACATACCTGACTGTGCGGGACAAAGGGTTCGATCAGGAAGTTCTTGAGGAAGCCTCTGGCCTTGCCCACCTACAGAGATGAAGGGAGATAAAGCTTAGATGGACGGCATGTCTTCCTCCTGAGGGCAGAAGGAGGAAGCACCCTCTGCTCCCTCCACCCACCTTCCCTTCAGAGGTGGAGCCCAAGCACTACCACCACAACACTCAGCAAAGATTTTCCCAGAAACCAAGGCAATCGGGCCACAGACCCCTAACCTAGCGATTTTCAACAGCTGTGCTGCAAAAAATTTTAAGACTAGCTATTTAGTCAGGGGCACTGACCTCTTTTCCCTTAGATTGTCAAACAGAAAAATGACAACAGCCAACACAATAGCCGTCCAGTGGGAATTAATCAAAATTATACCTTTTTTTGTGTAGGATCGGCAAAAAATATATCTATTTTGGTGTGACGCAGAATTTTAGTAATTAGTTTGTGTCCCCTGAGATGAAAAAGGTTGAAAATCACTGCCCTAAGCTAAAGAAGTCCTCATGAGATCCCCTCTTCCGTCTGCTTGCCCTGGTGCCAGCACACTTCGACGTTTACTGACCTTGCGCATTCTTTTTCTGCCTCCTCAGGAGGGTGATAAATGAGCTGCAACATTGTCTCACCCCCAAAAGCACAGAGATGGGGAGTCACCTCCCTCCCTGCCATCACACAAATTAGAGCTCAGACAAATCAAGGCTACCTCAGAGTCCAGCAGGG
>NW_005367911.1:1310134-1316952 GCF_000412655.1 Myotis brandtii | reverse complement strand
GAGCAAGAGAGCAAGAGCTTGACGGGGAAAACTTTTCCACGCAGACTTTCATGACTGACGACAACAGGCCTGCAGAGCTTGAGTGGATCAGAAGAGGAGAGCAAGAGCTTGACGGGGAAAACTTTTCCACGCAGACTTTCATGACTGACGACAACAGGCCTGCAGAGCTAATCAGTCTGAGTGGATCCCTGGTGGCAGCCAAGGCAGACAGCCCTCATCCCAGAGTGTCCTGAAGCCCCCGCCTGCCCGTGCATCACTGCTGAGTCAGAGACCAGACAGTGATCCATCAGGGGTAATGAGCCGCTCCTGGGCCAAAGCTACTGCCAGCTCAGACGTTCTGACATGCCCTCCACAGCCAGCTGAGGAGAAGGGAGCATGAGGACATCCCTGGGGACACTGCTCAGCCCCCAATCCTGCTGTCCTTTCCCTGGAAGCACAAAGGTCAAGATCTTTCACCCCCGGCTCATGTACAACGTCAAGGATCCCTCTTTACCTATAGGGCCAAGAACAAAATTAGGGCGAAGAGCTGATTTAAGGAAGCCCAATCAGAGAGGAGGATGACTCCATCACCACCTTCATTCTACTTCCCAGGAGCCACAGAAGAAAAGTCATCCCTGGTCCACAGTCACCCCAGAGGGGACAAAGCCAGGTGTGGACGGCACAATCTCCCCAGTCTAAGCCAAGCCGCAGCACATCCCTCCCCTCAATTCTCCAGCTCCCTTTGGGAGTGAGAAGAAATGCAATTTTATTTCTGAGCATCTGTTAGCCTTCCCAAATCATATTTCACTTTAGCTCTCTCATCTACAGAGATGAGATTAAATACCAAGCCAGGAGAAGCCAAGAATTTAATTTACTCATCAGTACTATTAACTGTCGTGTTCCAGATTCTTGGCCACGTCATACCTCTGCTTAAATGATTCTGCATCTCTCTCTTCAACTTTTTTACCCACCCTCTTAGGATTTCCATGTCATGACAAGCTACCATGTCCTTTCTGGAAATTGAAAAGAAAGGCATTCCCGGAATGGGCCTCAGAGTCCCATCTCAGGTTGCCAATAAAAGAGAAGACCACTTCCACGTGGCTCTCAATTGTACTGGGGTCACTTTTGCAGCACAGCTGGCCATTCCCTGATGCGGGAGCTGGGAACGAGCCCCAAGACTGGCCCTGCTGACTAAGTCAGCTCCACAGGACTCTGCCTTCCCCAGCTGCAATCTTACCCGTGTGGGGGTGGCCTATACAGTTACTAATCTAGAATGACCATGTTCGCTTCTGCCACCACAGCACGGCCACACCAACCCTGTACCCAGACTCACTGTGGCTTCCTGTCCCAGCCGTGGCTTCAGCCAGGACTTGACCCCATCCAGAGTGAGGTTGACCCCAACTAGGCCCAGCTTGCCACGCCGTTTGATCAGCTGGTCTGGCTTGACCACCAAGCTCTGGAATGAGAAGAGTTTGTATTTAGAGCAAGGAAAGAGAAGGCAGAGTAGAAGTGACAGCTCTAGTCGGTTTGGCTCAGTGGATAAAGCGTCAGTCTGCGGACTGAAGAGTCCTGAGTTCAATTCCGGTCAAGGACACATGCCCGGGTTGTGGGCTCGATCCCCAGTAGGAAGCGTGCAGGAGGCAGCCAATCAATGATTCTCTCTCATCACTGATGTTTCTCTCCCTCTCTGAAATCAATAAAAATGTATTTTAAAATAAAGAAAAGAAGAGGTGACAGTTTGGGGACAAAAAGTACAATGCACCCTGCTCCCCAAACCAATCACACCCCTCTTTTAGGGTCAACTCCTGGACGCTTCCCTCACCTGTCCCACAGTCTACATCTTTCTTTTGACAACCAGGAATCTAGAACTACCCCTGCCCAGGATAGGGCCTGGCATAGAGTAGGTGTTCACCAAGTACCTACTAAATAAATGATTCTCCCCCTCCCCCTATGTGGTATCTTAGCTTCAATAAACCATAAGCTTTAGGTTTAACCTCCAGCTTTTATCTCCCCGACACTCAGACATGGACCAGCCAGTGTTCCAAAAGGAAGAACAGAGAGATAGAGCTTTGGGGTGACAAAAGACCTGAGAGGTCATCTGGTCAACTCCATCCCTGTCTACAAGCCCAATAAGGAGCCCCCAGACACTGCTCATACACCCAGTGCCAGGAAATTCACTACCTCCAGAGGCAGCTCCCTTTGCGGTTGGGCTGCCTCCCAGTGGGAAGACATGTGCATTCCTGAAGCCCCCACCATTGGTCCTAGTGCTGCTCTCTGGGCCCTGCCAAAGTCTAAGCTTCCCAACACTTCCCAACAGTGCCCTACAGGGATCTAAAGAAGAGCCTCTATGCCAAGCTGCCCCCCACCCAAGGCCATTAGCCATTCTACACAAAGTACAATGTCACACTTCCTCATGGCCCTGCCATTCATGATATGCTCCACTGGGGAGTGTGGGGGCGGGGGGGGGGGCAGGACACACGCCTACCTACTTTTCACTAAGCATCTACCAAGTGACAGGCAGCACACTAAAGGCTTTCCAGACCTTACTGCTAATCCTTTCAGCTCACAGGGTGAGGGTTATGCCCATGAAACTCAGAGAGGTAAAATGGTTTGCTCCAGGCCACATGGTTAATAAACAGAGGGCTGACATTTGGACTTATTTGTCCAGTTCCAAGCCCATGCTCTGTATGCCATGCCCGGGTACCTTAACATGCAGGGAGCTGAACACAAAACCTTGCTCAGCCCTGGAAGGTGTGCTCAGCGATTAGACCGTCGAGTTGAGTACCGAAGGGTCATGGGTTGGATTCCGGTCAAGGGCAGGTACCTGGGTTGCAGGTTCGATCCCTGGCCCCGGTTGCGGTGTGTATGGGAGGCAATCAACTGACGTGTCTCTCTCACATCAACGTCTGTCTGTTGTTTCTCTCTCACCTCCTCCCTTCCACTCTCTCAAAAATTAATGGAAAAAAATATCCACGAGTGATATTTTTTCCATTACTTTTGGAACAAAAACCCTGCTCAGCCCACTGCATGCTGCCCACTGATGCAGGCAGTCTGCCATCTCATGACCCACTTGGACACCTCCAACAAACTGGCTGCTTTCCCTTGAACTCAGCCTGGATGAAGGGTCCGATGGGGACAAACTCACCTGGCTGAGCAGCCAGGGGTGGTCTTGCAGCAGGCGGGCCCAGTCTGTGTCAGGGGTGACGCGGGCATACTTGAACCTGTTCTGGATAGCTGAGGTGGTGCAGATGTACTTGTAAAGGAGTTCTTTGCCCGTCTGCTCTGAAATCGCCTTGGCCGACATGGCTGCAGAGGGACCTGCTCTACCTGTTGGTCAGAAGGGGCAGAAAATGGAAGCACTATCTTCTCCAGCAGGGCCGTCACACACCCAGCTGCCCCCAAACAATACAACCAGATCGCAGCACTTCTCCAGAGGGAGAAAAGGGCTACCCAGCAAGAGGGGTGGGCTCCCAAACAGCAGCAGAGGATCAGGAGATGGAGGGGGGAGGGAAGATGGTAAGAAATATAAGGCTGGCCTTTCCTCTCTGACCCTTGGCCTCAATCCTATCTCTACTCCCTCGAGGCAAACCAGCTCCCCCATGCCAATATTCATCCGACAACCAAGGCAGGTGGATGGGGAGTACAGCATCATCAGTGGTATGACCCAAACCTCAGTGCTGGTCCCACCCAAGGTGGGCACACAGACACTGAAACACACCCTTTGGTTCTATGACCTGTGGGGAGAGCCGCCAACTTGTGCAATGCTGGTCTGACTCCCCCTACAGGTTTTGTCTCCCCCACACCCAGATTCACACACACACATCTGCAAGCTGAAGGTCAGGTCAACAAGTTTACTTAGCCTTGGACAAGAACAAGCCCCCTGAGAAACAAAGAAGAGCAATCTCAAAGCTCATTTCTCCCGGACACTAGACTCCCACTCCTGAGTCCAGAGCAGACACAGGGCGGGGGAACTATGACCTTCAGTGCAACCCACCCCGTCCACTGAGTCACCCAGCTGCTAATTTAGAGCAAAACAGAGCCTCCCCGGGGACCACCCTGAACTGGTCACTTCTAACTGAGCCAGGGCTGGGAGAGGAGGCAGAAATCATCCTTAGTCACGTGTACATAGAAACTCACCTTATGTGAGCCCTGTGAGTTGCATTGAGATTCATAACCCTGTTTCTTAGATGAGGAATAGAAGCTCAGAGGAGTTATGATAACTTGTCCAAGAAGCCTAACTAATTAGTAGGGGACCCAAACCCTTTTACTCCTGGTCCCCAGAAAACCCCACACTTCAGCTCAAGAAAAAAGACCATTTCTAAAAGGAACAGGCCATGTCCCCTCTTCACCTCAGAAAAGGGTCTGTGACAATTTCACTCCCCGCCCCACCACTTTGCTCTGATACACCCACTCTCTCCCACGGGTAGTGACAACAGCGAGCTGAGGAGAGGGACAGGGGAGAGAAAGGAACCCAAGCCATCATGCTAAGAGGTGCCAGATCATGAAAAGACACTCTTGTCTCGCCCACAAAGATCCAGAACTGAAGTTGCTGAAGTTGCTAGAGGAGAAAAGGCAAGTGCAAATAAAGGAGGGCAGAGTTAGGGAGGCGGCTGGTTTAAACACACATTCCCAGCTCAGGGAAGGCCAGTGTTCCAGGGCCACTCTGCACCTCCCTCCCAAATGGCCAGGCTGGAGCTTCAGGTTCTAATCCTGGCTTGGCTGGTTCCCTCAGCCTCCCAGCTGGTCTAGGGCTGGCACAATAGGCGCATTCAGGCTGGTGTCTGGCCCAAAGTGGGATCGCAGGGAAGGGGCTCAAACAAGACATTCCCTTTTCTGGCCTCCCCCTGAAATGACTTCCAGCTCCATCTCAACATGAGTTTCAGAAGGAGATGCCTCAGTCAGCCCCACTGCCCCACAGTCCTCCACCCCCACCCACTCCAGCTCCATTTCCCAACCTTCTTGACTCAGACCAGAAAAACTGGTCCTGAAATCAGATGGGTACACCGGCCCCCACTCTCCTCCCAAACAAAGTGCAGCCCAGGGCAGGTCAAGCAGAGAAAGGAGAGGGCAGCTTCTACCACCCTCAGCAGTTCAGACACGTCAGGCACAAGTGGTCAAAAATCCAGAAGGAGGAAGCCCCTCAGCTAAGCCTCTCCAACAGAGGGGTCTGACAGACGCTCCCCCAAACTTGGCACCTGCCAAAACAGACCGAGACCCAACTCTGGAAAGGACAGGGTGAGAAAAGGGACCTCTGTAGCTGAAAAAAAAATCACTATTTTCTTGAGCACCAGATCAAATCTCAGATCCAAGAGCTCATCTCCACAAAGTCCTCAAAAGAAGATTCGAGAAGACACAAGAGGGGGATGATACAGGATAGAAAAGATTTGCCACCAGAGCACTCTGGCTGAGATGGGGCAAGCCCTCTCAAGGACAATAAAGAGAATAAGATCAGGAAAAGAATCGCCTCTGCATGTTCACCAAGGCTCACAAACCCAGGGAGTGGACTGGGTGGAGATAAGTCGCAAGTTTAATCATTCAACGGGTCTTAAAGCCTCTCTAGGGCAGCGGCTCTTAACCTATTTGAAGTCTCAAACTCATCTGAGCATCAGAAAGTCAAAAAAAAATGTGCACATACCCAATTATGCATATCATTTCAAGGCACTCCCTGTGACTATCCCCTGTGACTACCATCTGATGGCCCCAGACCTTCAGTTAACATTTGCTCTTGTGACGATGAGACTTAAAGGGGATACCAATCTGGGTTTGAGGAGCACCCCCACAAAATCTTAGTCTGAATGTGCTGTCAAACTGGTGACAGATGGTTTCAGGGCAGAGCTAAGACCTCAGGGGTCTACTGTGAGGCCCAAGAAACTGTTACCTAGTAACAGTTAAGTGGGCAAACCATTTGGGAACCTAAAACACATTACACACACACACACACACACACGCACGCGCACGCGCACGCACACACGCACACATGCACACACGCACGCCCACTCCCCCGGAGGGACCTACGGAGCTGAATGGGGTCTTTTCTGCAGACAGGGGATGTGACCCAGGATTGAGTTCATCTACAGCAGCCACCAAAGGCAGAAGCAGCCCACAGGGAAGGCTGAATGAAAGGAGCCTGTTGCCCAGGAATGCACAGCTGGGACACAGCCAGTGGAGCAGAAGCACTGGGGACGCTACTTAGTGTCTCTCTCCGGGAAAGATAAAAAGTACTCATTTTAAGGTGAGCAGCCGTGAGGTTGGGGTTTGTTTGAGGGCAGTTCTGTGAGTGCCCCCTACATCTTGTCATCAGGGGGGTGGAGACACCAGCTGCCAGGTGTCTGAGGGACCTTCCTATCCAAGTCTCCTAAGTGAAGAAGCTCTGTAAGAGGTGAAAATGACTCGTCGGGCAGCCGGGGTCTGCCAGCTAGCTGTCCCTCACCCAACACTGCAGAAACCCAAGGAACTGACCTGGCTGCAACACCGAGCAAAGTTACTGGGCTAAGCGCTGCTCCCCACCATCCTCTCCAACACCCGCTTCCCGGGCAGACTGCGGGGGACCCCCTAACGGCATGCATCATTCCTTGGCACTGCACACAGTCTCTGCCAAGGTTGGAGCGGGCAGCAGGCGCGGTCCCTCACCCAACACTGCAGAAACCCAAGGAACTGACCTGGCTGCAACACCGAGCAAAGTTACTGGGCTAAGCGCTGCTCCCCACCATCCTCTCCAACACCCGCTTCCCGGGCAGACTGCGGGGGACCCCCTAACGGCATGCATCATTCCTTGGCACTGCACACAGTCTCTGCCAAGGTTGGAGCGGGCAGCAGGCGCGGGGGGCTGGCCCTCGGCC
>NW_005367911.1:1303949-1309954 GCF_000412655.1 Myotis brandtii | reverse complement strand
CCCAGGTGGCTCCCTCCGCTTCGGCGCGGGGCTCCGTGGACTCCACGGCACTAAGAGGAAGGGCCTGCGCCCGGCTTGTTGAGGGGCCCGAGCGGGACAGGAGGTCACCGTTCTCTCTACTTCCCGTTGCCCGCATCCGGTGGGGGGGCCGGATGGGGGCGAGGGGTGGCCCAATAAAGCCTGAGGAAGCTCAGTAACTGGCTCCGGGAGGGGGTGGGGGGCGCCAGCATGGAGAAAGTGCGATTTCACAGAGGGAAGAAGCAAGGACGGCGGAAGCCTGTGCAAACCCCCAGAAACTGGAAGGTGGGAGGGCTGGGGGTTAGTCGCACGTGGCTGCTGGCCGGGGTCTCAGGCGAAGTCTAACCTAGAGGCTAACCCCCCGAAAAACTTCCAAGGAGGTGCAGGGAGGGTGCGTGAACACCAAGCCGGCCTCTGTGGAGGCGGTTCCGGGTTGAGGGAGGGAGGCAGGAAGCTCCTGGGCCACGTCGGGGCCCAACCGGGGAAGCAGCCGCCCGCCACTCACCTCTCCGCGAAAGTCCGTGCGGGGCGCTCCCTCCACAGGCCGGGACCCAACGCCCACTCTCCAGAGCGCGCCAGCCTCCCGCAGCCGCTAGGGATCCGGCTTTTGTCCTGGCCCCGGAGGGCTTCTCCCCGCCCCTATCAGCACACGTCGTGAGCCGCCCGGCGATTGGTTACATGCGTTCCCTAGCCTGAGCGCCAGGGCTCCTCCCAATTCGCTGCCCTGTAGAGCTCCGCCCAGCGGGCGGGTCCCAGGGGCTGCTGGGAGTTGTAGTCCCGCCAGCGTATCCTTCCCATACAACCCGGGGGCGCCGCCTCTCCGGAGCCTGCTAGGCCGGGGAGGGATCAGGGGCGGAGTCTCGGGTGGGGAGATGGGCCGAGCTACGCCGGGAGGAGAACGTACCGGGCTGGGGGCCGTGGCCTGATCGCCTAGGGGCTGGGCCGGCCGCCACTCCGATGGGGGTGTCGAGTGGGGGGAGAAGGGGAGGGAAAGGGTGTCGCTTGTTGGCCGAACTGGCTGTAGCGCTGCTTTGAGGACCTGGAGTCTCCTTCTTGTCTCCCCATGGGAAAAACTGACGTCGGCATCCCAGCTGCCTGAAATGGGCCACACCGAACCCGGTTGTTTAACCCCGCTTTTTAAAAAGCCGTGGCAAACTGCTTTCCCACATGCACTCGGACCCTCTAGGACAGGTTGAGCCCTTGGGGGCGAGGCTGAGAGCCGAGGCTAACTTCCCAGACTTCCCAGTATGGGATTAGGCGGGGGACAGGGTGAGCGAGTGAGGCAGGCTAGGAGGGTGCCATGCACCGCACTCACCTGCTCAGCTCACCGCGGTTTCATGGAAGTTTCTAGTGCAGAGCTGGGGCCATCTCTGCCATTCTCCTGCTCCTCCTCCCACCCCACCCCCCAGCCCACGCAGAGACACTGGGATGAATGAACTGCTCCCTCGCCATTCTCCATTACCTGTGAAACAGACTATAGTTTCCGAACCAAAAACCTGGGACACCCGATCTGATAGGTACTGGTGAGATGGTGGGGGAGAATAGTTGAAATCAGACAGTCTTAGAACCCAGGACGTAATATTTACTGCTCCGACATTCTGGAGCAGTAAATATTACCCCAGTCTTGTAGGTCTTTCCAGCTGCACCCTGACCCTAACAGCTGTTTAACTTCAGGGTGGAGAATCATGGGCTGAGCAGCTGAGGTTAAGGGGTCAGGCCAATGCACAGAGAGTCAGCATGCCTGTGCCCCTGCCAAGCACCTGGGTAACACTCACACAGTAGCAATGTTGTGACATTCTTATGACAAAAACTGTGCTATGCCCTCCTCCCCCTAATCCAGTTGTAGCCAGGAGTGGGGCAGCTAAACTTGCTGCCCATGCCTGATATAAGTGACCCCTGATGACATCACTTTCTGGTCCCTTCCTTTTGAAAGAACTCCTCACCTCCTCTCTTTCTTGGCCCTCTCACCCCTACATGGGTTGAGTGAGCTCCACCCCTACCAAGAATCTTCCCAAACAGCACAAATCTCAGAGAAGGATCACCTCTCTGTAGGGAAAGAAAACATCTATGAACGTGAGCTAGTGGAAAGATTGCAGTCAGGAAGGGTCGCCTGTGCAGGAGTTATCCTTCTGGTTAGAAAGATAGACTGGTTCAGAAACAGGCATCCAGGTGGAAAATAAGCTGTAATAAACTCTTTGTACACCAACTTGGCAACATTGATAAAAGTTTAAATGTGCATGCCCTTTGCCCCAACTCTTTCATTTCTAACAATTTACTCCTTCAGGTAAACTTGCATATGTCCATGAAGATAGGGATTTTTGTTTTCTTCACTGCTGTGTCTTTAGCACTTTGAATAGGGCCTGGTACCTAGTAAATGCTCAATAAATGTTGGCTGAGTGATTAAGTCCCCCCTCTAGGTGTTGCTGGGACCAAATTTGACTAGTCCTGGACAGGGGTAAGGAGAAAGTAACTGTCCAGAGAGTGAGGGGGGAGCAGTGTTGGCCAGAGTCCATGAATCAATCACTGAAGTTTTTCAGTTTTCTCAGTGGGCCCATTCAAGGCTTCTGCCCCTCACCCCCAACCCCTAACCTCCCCAGAAAAGACTCTCTCATTACCCCACCATGTCCCCACAGAGACTCCTGTACCCCAAATTAATCAATACGGCCTCATCTTCTCAAAGGCTCTAAATTCGCCTGGCCAGTGTTGCTCAGTGGTTGAGTGTTGACCCATGTACCAAGAGGTTGCTGGTTCCCGTCAAAGGACATACCCGAGTTGTGGGCTCAATCCCCAGTAGGGGGCATGCAGGAGGCAGCAGATCAAAGTATCTCTCTCATCGATGTTTCTCTCCCTTCCTCTCTCTCTCTCTCAAAAAAAATCAATAAAAATATTTTTAAAAAAATTTTTAACCACCTCTAAACTCTTGCTTTTCCTATCTGAATCTTCTAAAACGGGCTGGAGGACAGTTTCATGTCATTGGACACAGAATACAGGTACAACCTCTGTGCCCAAGCTGTGGGCATTCTATCTCAGTTTCAGAAGCCTTCGCCTGCCTAATGCTTCCCTCTTATGTTTTAATCCATTTTAGCTGATATTCATTGAGCACCTACTATGTGAAAGGTATGGATGCTAACACATACTCCCCACAACAACATCATTTTGCCGCCAGGTCCCTTGCCCGGTCCACTAAAACTGCTGCAGGTGAGGAGGGAAAGAAAATCATATCCAACGGGTCTCTCCCCTGGCCTAGGAACTCCTTAAGAGCCAGGAATGCATGCCTTGTTCCTTTTGGCATCCCCAGTGCATATCATGGGATTTGGCACATGTTAGGCACTCACTGTATGAGTGACTGAATAAACACTGAAATGAACATGCAAATGAAAGAAAGAATATATAGGGGAAGAGTAGGGGGGGGGCAGGGCCTATCTGAGTGTACAGTTCTAAACCCACCTCTCTCCCTGTGACAACAAGAGAGAGGGGCTTACATCAGAGACTCATCAGGATCCACCCTGTGAAAAGCCACCGGGTTCCCACTCACTTTTGGCCCAACACTGACTGACCCACCTGCCTTTGGAGCCAAGGGCCCAGGTGACCTGGGGCCGCTCCCCAGGAGGTTCAGCCAGAGCCAGCATCTGTGAACAGGAACTGTTTTCCAGCCAGCTCCCGGCCAGCCTCTTCCCACAGTCATCCCAACTCTGCGCTCACCCTGCCTTAAAAATGGCTGCTGCCTCCTCCCCACCAGGTGTATTCCTGGGACATTCCCCTCTTTTAGGAAGTCTTGTCCTAGGAAGGGCCTCCTCCCCACCAGGTGTATTCCTGGGACATTCCCCCTCTTTTAGGAAGTCTTGTCCTAGGAAGGCCACTTACCACTTCCCGTTGTGAGACAGAACTTGCACAACTCCTCTCACAACAGGATCATTTACCCTGAACTGTACTAGGCAGGTTTAACCTCGTCTCTGAGTGAGTTATTTTTGCCTCCTGTCTCTGTTAGCCATGTCCCATGTTGGGGAAGTCTCTCACGGTCAGGCGGAAGCAGAGGGCATGGTGTACAGAACAGCACTGCCAGCCTCCATCGGGACCAACGTCTCTACCCCAACACCAACCGTAAGGTTTTGGGACTGTGCCTCACCTCCGATGTTTGGAGGCCTCATCCCAAGCATGGGTTGCGCTCACCTCTCTCCCTTATAATTTAGGTGCTGCCTCAAGAATGCACAGCCCCACCTGCGGACTGAAGGGTCCCATGTTCAACTCCGGTCAAGAGCATGTACCTGGGTTGTGGGCACATCCCCGGTGGGGGGTGTGCAGGAGGCAGCTGATCGATGTTTCTCTCTCATCGATGTTTCTGGCTCTCTGTCCCTCTTCCTTCCTCTCTGTAAAGAATCAATGAAATATATTAAAAAAAAGAATGCACAGCCCCAAGTGCTGCTTATTCAGCCCCATGATCGCAGATTTATAGAATGTCAGACCCAAAAGAGACTGCAGAGGATCTAAGATGGCAACTGTGGAACCGGAAACCACCCCTACTCCTAATCCCCCGCCTACAGAAGAGAAAACAGAATCTAACCAGGAGGTTGCTAACCCAGAACACTATAGTAAACATCCTTTACAGAACAGATGGGCACTCTGGTTTTTTGAAAATGATAAAAGCAAAACTTGGCAAGCAAACCTTCGGCTGATCTCTGAGCTTGATACTGTTGAAGACTTTTGGGCTCTGTACAACCATATCCAGTTATCTAGTAATTTAATGCCTGGCTGTGGCTACTCACTCTTTAAGGATGGTATTAAACCTATGTGGGAAGATGAGAAAAACAAACGAGGAGGACGATGGCTAATTACCCTGAACAAACAGCAGAGACGAAGTGACCTCGATCGCTTTTGGCTAGAGACACTGCTGTGCCTTATTGGAGAATCTTTTGATGACTACAGTGGTGATGTATGTGGAGCCTTTGTTAATGTTCGAGCTAAGGGTGATAAGATAGCACTATGGACTACTGAATGTGAAAACAGAGATGCTGCTACACATATAGGGAGGGTATACAAGGAAAGGTTAGGACTTCCTCCAAAGATAGTGATTGGTTATCAGTCCCATGCAGACACAGCTACTAAGAGGGGCTCCACCACTAAAAATAGGTTTGTTGTTTGACATTTAATGATACTAATTCTCATTCATGAACACAATATATGCTTCCACTTATTTGTATCTTCTTCAATTCTTTCTTCAGTGTGTTATAATTTTCCAAATACAGGTCTTTTAAAAATCCTTGGTTAATTTTATCCCTAGGTATTTTGTACTTCTGTGTTCATCTTTTTTTTTTTTTTGGTTAGAATGTCCACTGTCCCAATCAAAGAATTAGAGTACACATCATTCCCATAATCCATTAATGTGTTTCTGGCCTACTCTGTAATAGCTTAGAAGAATTATTATTACAAACATATTTTACCCATCCACAATGTTAAAAAGGAACTTGCATTTCTATACCTTACAGGAAAAGAATTCTGTTTATGTTCCATTGTATGCAGGAGCATATTTTGCTGGTTTGAAAGAGTATGATGCATACAGTTTTCTAGCAATTTTCTTTGTTTCTTTTTACAGCATTGTCTTTGCTGTGCTCTTGCTGGTGGCTGCTAGGTTTTAATTTATTTGTTTCCCTTGATGACATTAGTGATTCTGATTTCACTTTTTCATTTGTTTTGCTTTTGTTTATTCCTCATGTAATATTGGTGAAGGATCCAGGAATATGACACAAAGGTGAAATAAACATTAATTATGGGCATTCTTTGGTAATTTTTTTGTTTTTTTGTAACTACAAAGCTTTGCTACAAATTTATACATTTCATTCAAATCAGTGACCTATGTTTATGTGATTTCCTAAACATAATTGTGGGTTATTAAAAAATGTAACATCACCCTGGCTGGTTTGGCTCACTGGATAGAGCGTCGGCCTGGGGACTGAAGGGTCCCAAGTTCGATTCCGGTCAAGGGCATGTAC
>NW_005367911.1:1298768-1303608 GCF_000412655.1 Myotis brandtii | reverse complement strand
AAATGAATAGATACATACATCTTTTATAACATGGGGAAAAAAAAAAAAAAAAAAAAAAAAAAAAAAAAAAAAAAAAAAAAAAAAAAATGTAGGGGAAATTGAGGCCCAAACAGATGACCTTAATGTAGATGGGAGGGCAAATTGATACAACCTCTTGGGAAACCAATGGGAATTATCTAGTAAAATTGAAGAGTCACATACACTAAGACCCTGCAGCTCCACTCTTAGGTATGTGCCCTGGAGCGTCTCATATACACATGTGCCCGGAGACACGTGTGCAATTATCCAAAAACTGGATGGAGCCCAGATGTCCTTCAACAGTTGAATAGATGGGTTGTGGTATACTGACAAAGTGAAAAATGTGACAGACGTAGGAAAATGAATGACTTGCAGCTACACACAAAACATAAATTCATCTCAAAAACATGATGTTGAACAAAAGAAAGTGGGCCATGCCCTAACCAGTTTGGCTCAGTGGATAGAGCATCAGCCTGCGGACTGAAAGGTCCCAGGTTTGATTCCGGTCAAGGGCATGTATCTTGGTTGCGGGCACATCCCCAGTAGGGAGTGTGCAGGAGGCAGCTGATCAATGTTTCTCTCACATCAATGTTTCTAATTCTCTATCCCTCTCCCTTCCTGTCTGTAAAAAATCAATAAAATATATTTTAAAAAAAAGGAAAGTGGGCCATAAAAGAACAAATATAGTACAATTCCCTTTACATAATTAAAACAAGCAAACCTAAATTGTTTTTTAAAACTACAAGAAAAGCAAGGAAATGATTATCACAAAGAACTGGACAGTGGTTCGCTCATTCAAATACATACTTACTGAGTTCCTGCAATGTGCCAGGTACTATTCTGGGCACTGGAGCAACAATGGTGAATGAAAGAAGCAAAAGTGCTTACCCTTGTATAGCTTACATTTTATCATGGGAAACAGTAACAAACAATCCATAAAATACGTAAAGAAGTTATTTAGTATATTAAGGAGTGGTGTTATGGAAAAAGGAAAACAAGAGAGTAGGGCATCAGGAATTCCCAAATCGAGGTGGAGGGCAAGTGTTACAGAGAGTGGTCAGGGTAAGCCTCATTGCAAAGGAGAGATTTGAGCAAATCAAGAAGGAAGGGAGAGAGTCAGTTAAGTGGCGGGGAGGGAGCATTCAGGGCCCATTACGGGCCATTTGGGGCTAAGAGAACACCCAGAGCAAAGGCCCTAGAAAAGGAGCGCGCCTGCTGTTTTTCTCTTCAAGGAACAATAGGAGGCCAGGTGGCTGGAGCGCTGAGGATGGAGAGAGCAGCTTTTATTCTGAGCGAAACGAACCACTGCAAGGTTCTGAACAGAACGGACCGGCATTTCAAAGGAATATTCTGACTGCTCTGTTGGGAAGGAAGGGAGTGAGGGTGGAACGAAGAGACACAGTTAGAAGGATATCGTAGTAATTCAAGAGAGAGATGACGGGGGCTCAGACCAGGGTGGTAATCCAGAGGGTGGTGGTTACCTGGGGAGGCGTGGCGGTGCAGGGATGGGGCTGTGATTTGGGAGGGGCAAGGGAGAGGGAGTGAGAGACAGAAACATCAATGATGAGAGAGAATCATTGATCAGCTGCCTCCTGCATGCCCCACACTGGGGATTGAGCCCACAACCCAGGCATGTGCTCTGACAGGGAATCAAACCATGACCGCCATGGTTCATAGGTCGACACTCAACCACTGAGCTTCACAGGCCAGACTAGAATAAATCTTGAAAACAGAGAGTGTAAGCTCTCTTGGTCCTTTTTCAAAATTGCTTTGGCTATTCTAGGTCCTTTGCATTCCCACATAAATTTTAGAATCAGCTTGTCAATTACTAAAAAAAAATGTCTGCTGGGATTTTGATTGGGATTCTGTTGAATCTATAGATTTCCTCTTTGCAGGAGGTTTTTTTTTTTTCCAAATAGCTGCTGATTACTTCAGCAGTGTGTTTAACTCATATATGTGCACATCTTAACAACCTAGGACAGGATGATTTTTTTAAATTTCTTTTTTTTTTTTTTAAAGAGTGGAGGGAGGGGTAGAGACAGAGAGAGAAACATCTATGTGAGAGAGACACATCGATTGGTTGCCTCCCACACGAGCCCGAATAGGGCCAGGGGTTGGATTGAGCCTGCAACCGAGAAACGTGCCCTTGACTGGAATTGAACCCAGGACCCTTCAGTCCACAGACTAACACTCTATCCACTGAGCCAAACTGGCTAGGGCAAACAGGATGATTTTCACTCCAGTACATGGGGTTGCTGCTCCTTACACACCTTGTGAACTTAAGTCTGGGCTTTTCTCACCTCCTTCTCTACTTAGGTGTCGCTGGCGCCATCCTACTCACCCTCAACTCAGTTATGCTGGCATTTTCTTCTTAATCCCCTATGAAGCTGTCTCTGACCCATACCAAACCCTAAATCAGCGGTTCTCAACCTGTGGGTCGTGACCCCTTTGGAGGTCGAACGACCCTTTCACAGAGGTCGCCTAAGACCATCCTGCATATCTGATATTTATATTATGATTCATAACAGTAGCAACATTACAGTTATGAAGTAGAAACGAAAATAAATTTATGGTTGGGTCACAACATGAGGAACTGTATTTAAAGGGCCAGAAGGTTGAGAACCACTGCCCTAAATGAATCATTCACTCACCTGGGCTTCACACCACTCTGTCCTCATCTCTATAGGCGCACAGAACTTTGAATAATTTAATGTCACTTTGGGAAGTCATTATTGTCTATGCATCTCTCTCCCTGCCTAAGACCATCCTGCATATCAGATATTTACATTATGATTCATAACAGTAGCAACTTTACAGTTATGAAGTAGCAATGGAAATAATTTTATGGTTGGGTCACTGCCCTAAATGAATCATTCACTCAGCTGGGCTTCACACCACTCTATCCTCATCTCTATAGGCGCACAGAACTTCGAATAATTTAATGTCACTTTGGGAAGTCATTATTGTCTATGCATCTCTCTCCCTACTTAGACAGAATTCTTCCAGGGGAGGAAGCAAGTTATTTGTTATCATCTTGGTGTTAAAGTCATTCTTCTTTGAATTGAACCTTTTATTTTGAGATATTGTAAATTCATATGCAGTTGTAAGAAATAATGCAAAGAGATCCCATCCCCCCTTTACCTGGTTCCCCCAAAGTTAACACCTTGAAAAACTTTAGTACAATAACACCAGAAGTTGACACTGACCCCACCCACGGAGCTTATTCAGATTTCCCAAGTGTCACATGTTCTCATTGTGTGTACATGTGTGTGTAGTTAAGATCCCCCCTTTACCTGGTTCCCCCAAAGTTAACACCTTGAAAAACTTTAGTACAATAACCACCGGAAGTTGGCACTGACCCCACCCACTGAGCTTATTCAGATTTCCCAAGTGTCACATGTCCTCATTGTGTGTACATGTGTGTGTAGTTAAGGATTTTTTTTAAAAAGATATCTTTATTGATTTCAGAGAGGGAGAGGGAAAGAGAGATAGAAATATCAATGATGAGAGAGAATCATTGATTGGCTGCCTTCTGCACATCCCCCACTGGGGATAAAGCCCACATCCCAGGCATGTGCCCTTGGCTGGAATAGAACCTGGGACCCTTCAGTCCGCAGGCCGACGCTCTATCCACTGAGCCAAACCGGTTAGGGCACTATTTGCACTTTAACAATTATTTATTTAGGTTCTACTATGTGCCAGACAGTTGAATTCTGGAAATACAAGTTTGACACAGGATCCCTGCCTTTGTACAATCTGTAGTTAGCACCTCAGAACTGGAGTCAGTGCCTGGAGTTGTTGAATCCTTCCTCTGACTCTTGCTAGTTCAATTATCTTGGACATGTTATCAACTTTATCAGCCCTGGCTGGTTTGGCTTAGTGGATAGAGGGTTTGGCCTGTGGACTGAAAGGTCCCTGGGTTCAATTCCGGTCAAGGGCACATGCCCAGGTTGTGGGCTCAACCCCCAGTAGGGGCCATGCAGGGGGCAGCTGATCAATGGGTCTTTCTCATCATTGATGTTTCTATCTCTCTTTCCCTCTCCCTTCCGACCTTCTTTATCAGTTTCCTTATCTCAAACAGTAACAGTACTTCCCCCATAGGCTTATACTGTGCTTAGCAGAATGTCTGGTGTCCTAAAACAACACGCAATCCCCTTAGGGTGGGAGGAGCAATCTATACTAAGGTTATGAATGATATTGTAATTTACTGACCACCTTCCACAAGCAACTGTATGCCAGAGACTTCACTTCTGCACGCAGCCTTGGGATAGATGATAGGTCACAAACGCCTTGGCATTGGGAGTTGACCTTTCAAAATAATCTAGTCAAGACCAGGGTGTCTGTTGGAACCTAGTCCACTTTGGGGGGAGGGGAGAGGGGGGAGGAGGGAGTGGAGGGAGAATATCAGGAAAGGCATTGATCCAAGCCTGCCACTAGCAGGGGTTCAATAAATGTGTTAAATCGAAGGTTGAACCCAACGTTATTTTCCACCCTGTCTCGGGCAGACCCTCTCATCTGGAAGGTTGTACTATCTTCCCGTTCATTAGGCAGCGGGAAAGGGAAAGGTTCAGACCCCTTACCTGCAGCCGCAGGTTACGCAGTCAGGGAATGGAGCCCGCCTGCCCGAGGATGACCGCGACTCCGAGCTCCTCCCCGACGGCGCCCTCCCGGTGCACACGGCCTCGCCCCGAGTCCGATCCCTATTTAGAATCCTGCCGCAATCCTCTCCCTAGTTTTCTGGCTACAAATTCTGGACACGATTCAACCGCGGAGAGAACCGGTGGAGCGTGCCACAGAGATCACGCGAGCCGGGCCGCCGTGC
>NW_005367911.1:1283335-1298714 GCF_000412655.1 Myotis brandtii | reverse complement strand
GCCGGGGCGGCCCCGGGCCTGAGGCCCCGCAGGAGCAGGGGGAGGGACCGGAAGTAGGTCTCTGTATCCCGGTTGCTAAGAGACGGGGTTTCCACAAGCCAAACAGAGGTTCTACGCCTTCTTTTCTCCCTTTCTCGGGTTCAGCTTTTCCGAATTCAGAATTCCGTCATCATGTCGGACCAAGAAATTGACATCTTGCGAAGCACCTTTCCCTCCTACATGGCTGAGGGCGAGCGGCTCTATCTCTGCGGGGAGTTCTCTAAAGCTGCCCTCAGCTTCAGCAACGTGAGTCGCGCTCTGAGCCTATCCATCGCCCATCACCGCTCTGGATTCCCGACGATGCCTGGATAACACTGTCGTTTCTAGTCACTTGTTCCTGATGGATGCAACACAGTGACAGATAAGCCCCTGCTAAGCCGTTTTCCACCAATTCCCACCTGCGTTCCACCTGATTCTCAATAACTACTCTGACCTCTTCTACTTTTAAAAAAATAATATTTGTATTGATTTCAGACAGAGGGGAGAGAGAGAGAGAGAGAGAGAGAGAGAGAAACATCAATGATGAGAGAGAATCATTGATTGGCTACCTCCAGCACGTCCCCTATTGAGGATCGAGCCCATAACCTCAGGCATGTGCCCTGACCAGGAATCAAACTGTGACCTCCTGGTTCATAGGTTGAAGCTCAACCACTGAGCCATGCCAGCCGGGCTTCTACTTTTTAAATAAAATGTTTCGTGATTGATTGGCCTCCTTCTACAGAGCAGGCCCAGTTCCCCATCACTAGCGGGGTGATTGGCTGGGAGACTTCTTGCAGAAGTGAAGTCTCAGTTGCTTATGGAAGGTAGTTAGTAAATAACTAACAGTATCATACATAACCTTAGCATAGATTGCTCCACCTCACCCGTAGGGGATTGAGTGCTGTTTTAGGCTAGCAGGCATCCTGATTTGGGCCGTCGTTACCAATCCGGCTTCTACCTTGCCCTGCCTGGTACCTGTCAGCCTGTGTGGTTCCTTTCTCAGGCTCTTCACCTTCAGGATGGAGACAAGAACTGCCTGGTTGCCCGCTCCAAGTGCTACCTGAAGATGGGAGAGTTAGAGAAATCCCTGAAGGATGCTGAGGATTCACTCCAGGGTGACCCGACTTTCTGCAAGGTGACTGTAAGGCTGGAGAACTCCAACTTGCTTTCACCACTGCCATTGTCTGCAGCGCCCTCTGGTTAGAAGTGGTAGGAGAACCAGCCAGACCGCCTAGAGCAGTGATGGCAAACCTTTTGAGCTCGGCGTGTCAGCATTTTGAAAAACCCTAACTTAACTCTGGTGCCGTGTCACATATAGAAATTTTTTGATATTTGCAACCATAGTAAAACAAAGACTTATATTTTTGATATTTATTTTATATATTTAAATGCCATTTAACAAAGAAAAATCAACCAAAAAAATGAGTTCGCGTGTCACCTCTGACACGCGTGTCATAGGTTCGCCATCACTGGCCTAGAGTCTGATGCCATTTTCTCTTTCTTGATAGGTCACTTGTCTAGCTCCCTGCCTCGGTATCCCAACCTTGACCCCAACCCAAGCCCCTCCTGTTCCACCACACCCGAATTCTGTGATGCCTTGTCTGTCCACCTTGATTTGACTTCCTCTCATTTCAGGGCATTTTACAAAAGGCGGAGACCCTGTACACCATGGGAGACTTTGAGTTTGCCTTGGTGTTCTATCATCGAGGCTATAAGCTACGGCCTGATCGGGAATTCAAAGTTGGAATTCAGAAAGCCCAAGAAGCCATCAATAACTCAGTGGGAAGTGAGTGGCTGTGGGACCTGGGCCCTTTTCCAGGAAGTCTCTTAGAGTTCTTAGGTTTGGAGGAAGGCCTGAGGGCCTTAGGGGGTGACCACCAGGAGGCCTACAGGGAGTCCCATGCTTGGATTTGGCTGCTGCTGATTTTGTTGAAGATTAGGAACCGTTCCATGAACCGTTCACTGGGAGGACCAATCCCCGATCCACTATACTGAGCACTGCAGTGTCTGGTTATCCTCAATGCCAGATAAGAAGGGCTGTTTCCCTCAAGTCAGATGAACATGCCTGTTTTGGGCCTGGTATCGTAGGGTTGCATGGAGTCCCGAGTCTAGTCTTCCCTAGTCTCTGGCTTCTTCCCTTACCACCTGTGCACCAAGAGCTGGCCTTGTGTTGGGGGAGAGGGAAGGAGAGTGAGAGCTTGCCAGTGTGGATGGCAGGGTGTGGAAATGCATGGCATGGGAATCCATTTGTTTGGGAATCTGGCTGCCATGGCCCTGGGCTAGCAGGGGCTGCCTAGCCTCCTACAAGAGTATTACACGAAACACCATGCACCATTTGCCTGCCAGGCTGGCTCAGAGCCAGCTTTGCCACAACATCCCCCACCCCCCTGCCCGAGGCAGCCATTTCCACATGGAAATATGGGACAGGTCATGCTGGGGGTCTGGTCGACCTGAGCCCCAGCTTCTGTCCTTGCAGCTCCTTCTTCAATTAAGCTGGAGAACAAAGGAGACCTCTCCTTCTTAAGCAAGCAGGCTGAGGTAAGGGCCCCGGTTCTGATGCTACAATCCTTCCAGGGAAGAGGCCACGCGTACCTGAGGCACACAAGTCTTAGCGGCCCTGTTGCCGGGGAACTAGCTCCTACCCGTCACAGGCAGCCATGGGAGTCTGCCCCAGCCCCACGGGGGTCCTGATCGTCCAGCTACCCCTGGGGCAGAAACACTCCATGGGTTTCGGTCCCCTGGGAGGTCCCGGAGGAAGAGTTTGGGATCCCAGATTCTGGGCCCCTGGGTTCTCTGTGCGCCTTGCTGAGGCTCTGTCGGGTGCTGCTCTCTCTTCCCAGAGTATGAAAGCCCTGCAGAAGCCGCATCCCGTGAGGCAGGTCTCATACTACCCCAAGGCAGAGTCCAAGCGGAGGGGCTCGGTCAAGAGCGAGAAGACTGTCCGCCAGCTGCTAGGCGAGCTCTATGTGGATAAGGAGTATCTGGAGAAGCTCCTCCTGGATGAAGGTCTCAGGCCCTTTGTTTGCAACAGGGAACGAGGCGAAGGGGATCTGGAGTGGATGCTGAATGCGCGAGGCAGAGGCAGAATCTCTCCTATTAGCCAACCTGTTCCTATGGACAGGTTTTACGCTCATTTTACAGATGGGGAAACTGAGGCGCAGCAAGGTTAAGTCACCTAAGGTCATGCCTAGGTCAGCAGTTGCAGAGCTTTCAGATTCGGATCCAGGAAATTCAGTTTCAGAACCAGTGCTCTCGAGCACTGTGCTACCCTGGGAGGGGACTCCGAAGGTTTGGGTTCCTCTACCACCGTGTCCCTGAAGGGGGTGTCCCCTTGGCCTTCAGTAAGGACAAAGGCCAAAGAATTCCAGCGGGGAGGTGCTAGAAGGGGAATCTGAGGACGCTAATACTAGAATGCCCCACACCTCATCTGGTACAGCCCTTCCTTTTATTTATTTTTAAATGTATGTTTATTGATTTCAGAGAGGAAGGGAGAGGGAGAGAGAGAGAGAGAGAGAAACATCAATGATGAGAAAGAATCATTGACCGGCTGCCTCCTGCACACCTCCACTGGGGATCAAGCCCACCACCCAGGCATGTGCCCTGGCTGGGAATCGAGCCATGACCTCCTGGTTCATGGGTCGCCACTCAACCACTGAGCCATGCCGGCCGGGCCAACCCTTCCTTTTAGAGATAAGGAAAGAGAGACCCTGAATGGGGACTAACTTGTTCAGGTTGACAAGCAAGTTAATGGTGGAGTTGCTGCCAGAGCCCAGCCTCCTCACCTCTGGTCCACCGATCTTCCAAACACGCTGTGCTGGCAGCAACAGGACATAGGACGGAGCCTTGAAATGAATGCCTCACTTAAACATGCGGGGTGGGAGTCTGGCCATTGGCTGATGAGCCTGCGCAGGGATCAGCCTTGAATCAATGGCTTTTCTCCAGAGCTGACTCCAAGGCCGCTGCAGGATCCTTGCAGGTCTGTCACAGGGCGTCACTGTTGGCTCATCTCCAATGCTTCCCTCCCCAGAGGAGCTTCTGTGGAGGGAGGGGTGGGGCTGACTACTCCAGTTGGCCTTGCAGCTTTGCCACCAGCTCTAACCTCTGCTCAGGCGGCGGGCAGGACCTGGGCACACCCCCCAGCTCCCAGCTGGCGCCGGCCCACTTCGCACCTGGGGAGTCATGTGGCGCTGGCACCCTGGGCCAGGCTGTGCATTTAGACAACCTCTGCTTGGAATGGGGGAGCCCGGAAGGCCAGGGGCTATCCATCGGCCGCCCCTTCTGTTAGTTCCTCATGAAAGTATATCTTGCCATAAGGGGCCTATGCCCTCAGCGCTATACCGTGGGAAAGCCGGCGAGGGAAGGGCTCTGGCCTCATCTGGGCCCAGATGGACCCCCTCTGCCACCCTCTGCTCTGGCTTTGCTCACTGTTTCTGCAACTCCAGGCAGAGCCCCCCACAGGGCCCTGAAGCAGGGACCCAGAGCCAAGAGGAGGCGACTCCCTTAGGTGCCTGTTCTGGTTGGTTCTCCTCACACCCTCCCCCTCAGACCTGATCAAAGGCACCATCAAGCACGGCCAGACCGTGGAGGACCTCATCATGACGGGCATCAACTACCTGGACTCCCGCAGTAACTTCTGGAGGCAACAAAAGCCCATCTACGCCAGGGAGCGTGACCGGAAGCTGATGCAAGAGAAATGGCTGCGGAACCGCAAACGCCGGCCCTCGCAGACGGCCCGATACATCCTCAAGAGCCTGGAGGACATTGACATGCGTGGGTGATGTTCTCAGAGGGACGGGGACTGTGTCAGGTGGGAAGGGAGCAACAGAGCAGCCTGCGCCCCTGGCTTCCGTGGGCTGTGGGCGGCGTGGGGGGAGGTGGGTTCTCCCCTCAGCCACCAAGATGTCCCGCCTCCACATCCCTCTGTCGCTTCCCAGTGCTGACCAGCGGCAGTGCAGAAGGGAGCCTCCAGAAAGCCGAGAAAGTGCTGAAGAAGGTGCTGGAATGGAACAAAGAAGAGGTGCCCAACAAGGATGAGCTGCTTGGGAACTTGTACAGCTGCATAGGGAATGCCCAGATCGAGCTGGGGCAGATGGTAGCAGCCCTGCAGAGCCACAGAAGAGACCTGGAGATCGCCAAGGAATAGTGAGTGCCTGGGGAGGCCGGAGACCAGGGGCCGAGGGCAGGGGCCCGTAGAGGAGCTGGGCTGGGCCTGTGTAGCTGGGCCTCTTGCCAGGGCTGCTGGTGGCTGAACTCCCATCTCCTGCCCTGCTTGTCTGGGGAGGGGGGGCGGGCGAGGGGGGAGAGCCCGTGGAGGGAGGAGCCACCTGCCCAGCACTGAGGGTCAGGGGCTGAAGGAGACTGTTGGCTTTTCGCCACAAAGGGGAGGGCACTGGCCCACAACTCGAAAAAGCTCCCAGTGGTCTGGCTCTTTGGGGTGTTTTCATTTTGACACCATGTCAGCACGCATGCCTCCACCCCAGGCATGCAGAGGCTGCTAGCACCGGGAACACAGCAAAGCCCAGACACAAGGGGAGTGAAAGGGGAGGTGTGAAAGGGGAGGGACATCGCTAACAAGTCACCATGGTGACAAGTGTGAGGAAGGAAAGCCCAGGACCCTGTTAGGAGCCGTATATTTCAGGAGCACTTCAGGGAGCCTGTGAGGAGGCACCGAGGCAGGTGGGAGGACGCTTGAGGCCGGAGAGCACAGGGTATTGCCAGGGGAAGAGTGGGCCAGAGGAGGCTGAACCAAGGGGGCAGGAATCAGAGCCAACCAGGGCCTCGCAGACCATGGGGCTGACCAAGTGCCCCGGCTCTGGAGTCCGGCCGACCCGAGCTTCGGAATTGTGTCTCCCAGCTGTGGGACCTTGGGCAAGGCACCTAACCTCTCTCAGCCTCAGGTGGACGTAGCAATAGCCCCACCTGAGAGGGTGGGAGGGAGGGCCGGGTGCAGAGCACACACGGAGACCTCAAGACAGGGCTGTGGAGCCACAGTGACAGTAACCAGCTCTTCAGCTCTTCACACCTGGTGGCCCCTCAGGGGTACCATGGCTTTCAGGGCACCTGGTTTGAACCTTTGGCGTCATTGGTGGCTTTCTCCTCCCACAGTTCTGAGTCCCTTTCCGCCTCCCGTCATCCTGTTTCTACGCACAGGTTGGCCCTCGGCTCTCCCTGCCTCCAGCTGCTCCCACACATCACCTCCAGCGACTCTGCTTCTCATCTCTCAACCCTCCTTCCCTTGCTGACAAACAGGCCTTGGTCCGTCGTTGGCCTCAGATAGAAACCAAACACCTTTGCTTGGTACTCAAGGCCCTCTGATGTCAGTCCTCCATGTGGGTCAAACTGGACTTCCTGAACATTCATTCCGCCTCCTGCCCTCTCCTCCTCATTGGCTGGAGCCTGCATGCCGTCCATTCCCAGTTCATTCTCACCTGCCTGCGCCGCGGAGTAGGAGAGTAGGAGTATCACAGAAGTGTGTGTGGGGGGGGGGGGGGGGGGGGGCGCAGCTTTGGAGACATACCTGACTTTGACCCTGGCTCTGGCACTCAGAGGCTGTGTGGATTTGATTAAGCTGCTCACCTCAGTTTCCTCATCTCTACTGAAGGCCTAATAATACCAACTCACAGGGATTGTGAGAATGAAATGATATGTATTGACAGTAAGCCATTTGGACCCAACCCTATCCCAGGCCCTAAAGACATACACAATCTCTGCTTCTGGCCGGACTCCCTCCCAAGCCCCAGACCTGCACAGCCATCGGATTCCAAGGCATTTCCACAGGAACCCCAAATAACATGCCCCAACGGGAACCCTTCTGATCCCCCCAAACCCCGTGCTCCAGGGCTCCCTATCCGTGACGATGTCACCTTTGGCCACTCAGTTTCCAAGAAGGAGCCGAGGCTGCTCTCCAGACCCGTCCCTGCTCACGCTCAGCGGCCCAGGCCCTGTCCACGCTGCCTCTTTCCTTCTGTTTCCCTCCACGGCTCAGTCCGGATCCTCCTTGCTTCTTGCCTGTTTCCTCTGACCTGGATTTCCTGCTGCCCAGCTGGTCCTTCCTTCTGTGCAAAACAAACCCAATAATCAGATCAAGTTCAAGTGCCCGGTTCTGCTGCCCTTCCTTACCTGGCTTGTCCTGGTCTCTCCTGACCCAGCTCTCCCCAGCCCACACCTTGAGCCTTCCTCCTGCCAGTCCCTACGCAGGACCTCCTCCGCTGCCAGCCCTTTCTTCATCCACGCCCTCCCACCCCTTCTTCACCATGTAAACAAGAGTCTTCCTCCTGGAAAGCCTTCCATGCGCCCCAGGGGTGACTTAGAAACCCCTCCTCTGCGCTCTCCACACTCCCGTGTCCCCTGTCTGCCCCATGCGACTCTGGGCTGGGACTGTCTTACATTCCCTGTCTCTTCCCAGCACCTGCCACAAATGGGCGGGCAGGAAGTGTATGCTAAGTGGCTGCATAAACAGGGTGTTCCTTAAACAAAGTTCCTTTTTAACATCCGCAAAGGCCATGAGCTCAGTGTGCCCCAGGTGCTCCCTCACTCTAATCAGCCATGCCCCTCCCTCTCTGCCCCCAAAGTCCATCATTCTTTCAGGTGCAGCTCAAATCCCAACTTGCCTACATAGCTTCTTAGTGACCCCAGCCCTCATTTCTTCTTCCAATATCTATAGATGATTTGATTGAATGCTTTCTCATTACTATTATTGTTAGTGTATTATATATTACTAAAGGCCCCGTGCATGAAAATCATGCGGGGGGGGGGGGGGGGGGGGGGGCGGGGTTCTCTCAGCTCAGCCTGCGCCCTCCCGCAGTCCGGGAGCCCTTGGGGGATGTCTGACTTCCATGGAGGCAGGAGAGGCTCCTGCCACCGCCGCAGCACTCGCCAGCCATGAGCCCAGTTTCTGGCTGAGTGGCGTCCCCTGGTGGTAAGTACATGTCATAGCGACCGGTCGTTCTGTTAGGTCGATTTGCATATTAGCCTTTTATTATATAGGATTGTTATGAATACATTGATTTATTACAACTCATTCATTCATTCATCACACAACAGAACACCCACTTTAGAAGGGGAGGCTGACCTCAGAGGTGCTGTGAGAGCAGCGGGTGCAAAGTGTGGCCAAGATCCCAAGGAGAGAGGCAGGTGGCAGCCCTGCTGGGAGCCAAGGAGGCCTCAGAGAGGACAGGGGTGTCAGCAAGAGGAGACGAGAAGGAGGGAGAAGGGCACCCCAGACAGAGGGACCTGGCAGGTTGGAGGATTTGGGGAACTGCGGGTAGTGTGCAGGGCTGGGGCCAGGACCTGTGGGAGTGGGAGGTCCGGATGCCACAATGAGGAGGAAGGACCCTAGCCTGAAGGTACAGAGGGACCATGAGTTTGATTTTACACCAGACTGCAGTGTTGCTCTTGATGCAGAACAATGTGGTGCTGAGAGCAGACCCTGACCGCCTTCTCCCTCCCTCCCTCCTCTCCTCTCCCCCAACACCTCACATTCCTCACTTCACTGGGAACAAATTGAGATGTTTCCTTCTGGCCTCTTTTTAATGTATTTACCTACATATTTATGTATGTCTATGCATTACATAGGATTTTCTTTTAACAAAGCAACTCACCTCTGTATTTTTTTTTAAAAAAAAGAATGTGTCTTGGGAAGGGTGTAATTCTTTGAATGGTATTCCAGCTCGCACAGTCATTTGTGGAACTACATCTCTGTGGGCACTTAGGCCATCACAAAAGTGCTGCAGTGGAACTCCTCAGATATGTGTGAGTACCTCTGTGGGTAGAGGAATGTCTTTATTTATTGATTTTAGACAGTGAGGAAGTGAGGGAGAGAGAGAAACATTGTTTTGTTGTCCTACTTATTTATGCATTCATGGGTTGATTCTTGCATGTACCCTGACCCGGGATTGACCCCGCAACCTTGGCGTATCAGGAGGGTGCTCGCACCAACTGACCAGGACCCAGGTTTGCATTTGAGAAAGGCGGGCTGGCCATGGTGGGGAGACTGGGTCCGAGGAGGAGAGCTTCATGGAAGACATGGAAGCCAAGCGGGTTGCAGGGGCTTGAGGAGGAAGTGGGAAGGGAGAGAGTGAGAGGGATCTGGGACCTGGGGAGGGTTTTCCTGTTTTACTTGTTAGGAAGGAGGCAGTTTTGAACAGAGATGAGAATGTTTCTATGGTAACGGTAAACAATCAATGTAGGTGGTGCAGTTGTCTTTTTCTTTATGGAACTGTCTTACTCTTTCCTGATGACACATGAATACTGTAAAAATTTAAATACTACGGATCCATTCAAAGTTTCCCTCCTGCTCTCATTTCCCTTGGGTAATTATTGCTAATAGACTTATATTCTCTCTACTTTTTTAAGAAAGGCCCACTTTTTGTTTAGTTAGTTGTTTTTTGGTGGTTTAAAACAACCGTTTTCTTCTCTGACAGTTCTGGGGGTTATAAGTCTGATGGCAGTGTGGGCAAAGATCAAGGTGTGGTGGGGCCTCCCTCCCTCCAGAGGCTGAGGGCGAACCCGGCTCCTTGCTCTTCCAGCGTCGAGAGCTGCATTCATGGCACTCCTTGGCTCGTGGCCCCTTCCTCCAGTGCCAACGCCAGGAGCACAGCATCACGCTTCAGCTCTGCATATTTATTTTTAACCAGGAGGGGGCGGTAGACATAGCATATACTCCTACAATCTGACTTTTTAACTTGCTATATCAGGGATGATTTTTTCATACACAGAAATTCCCAGTGTTAAGCCACTGATAACATTCAGACTGTTTCCCATGTTTATTATTATTATTATTAAATATATTTTCATTGATTTCAGAGAGGAAGGGAGAGAGAGATAGAAACATCAGTGATGAGAGAGAATCACTGATTGTCTGCCTCTGCACGCCCCCTATTGGTGATGGAGCCCGCAACCCAGGCATGTGCCCTTGACCGGAATCGAACCTGGGACCTTTCCGTCCATAGGCCGACACTCTATCCACTAAGCCAAACCAGCTAGGGCTCCAGTGTTTATTACTGTAAACAGCGCCTTAATGAGTGTTTTTGCTACATTATCTTCTTGAGCTAAGTTCCGAAAGAGGAATTGCTAGATCAAAGGGACATCTTTGCTAGCTGGTGACCGGTGGCCGCCCAGAAAGGTCCCGATAATGTTCATTCTTAGCTACAGGGTATGAGAGGCCCCATGCGTGCCAGCCCTGCCAGCCTGGGCGTGTCCCTTAAACTGGACGCTCATGTCCCTGAGGCCAGGGCCCCTGTACACTCCGACTTCCTTTCTGTTTCCATCGTGCCTCGAATGCCCGATGGCTAGTGAACAACTTATCATGATTCTTCCCCACAGTGACCTTCCTGATGCCAAGTCGAGAGCCCTTGACAACATTGGCAGGGTTTTTGCCAGAGTTGGGAAATTCCAGCAAGCCATCGACACGTGAGTGACCAAGGACTGCCCCTTCCCCACCTCGGGGCCAGGACCTCCCACCCTCACACCAGACTCCCAGCCTGGAGCCAGGATGCCAGGAAAGGAGGCATCAGAAGACCTGAGATTGGCCCCTGCCTCTGCTAGGCGGCCTCAGCAAAGCCACTTTGTAAATGCAGGGGCTCATCCATTAAATTAATGAATAGACTAGAATCAGCATTTTCTCAGAATGTCCCAGTGACAAGAATCACCTCGAGTATTTTTTAGGGGTGTGAATTACAGGTTCAGTTTTGGAGCTCAGAGATCTGTTTGTTTGTTTTTTATAAAGTTTTATATATATATATATTGATTTCAGAGAGGAAGGGAGAGGGAGAGAAACATCAATGATGAGAGAGAATCATTGATCGGCTGCCTCCTGCACGCCACCTACTGGGGATCAAGCCCATAACCCGGACACCAGCATCAAACCCAGGACCCTTCAGTCTACAGGCCAATGCTCTATCCACTGAGCCAAACCAGCTAGGGCTCAGGGATCTGTTTTTAATGAGCACTCCACCTGATCCTTATCATGGGCCAGTTGAGTCCGGCACCTCTTCTGACACTATTCTGTGACTCACGGGAACAGAGTCTGAACTCTCCAGGTGGCCCAACTGCTGGACTTCTGATGTCCACCTTGGGGGCTAGTGACTTACACCAGTGGGGTGACTCAGCCCCAGGGAAACTTAGGGGGAGGGCCTGACCTGGAGACCAGCCTGGGCTGAGTGAGCCCACTCACTTAGCGCAGAGAGAAATGTCCTTCAGGCCCTAGTCGCTTGATTGAAATAGACATGTTCACCTCTGCTACACGTCATTTGGCTTCCTGAATGGCCCCGATGTCTATGTGCCAAAAGACAGAGGAGTATAAGCGTTCACTTACATATTTTTATAATAAAAAGTGTTATAGTAAGTATGTGGTTATTATTAAAATATTAATTTTGAAAATACAGAAAAGTAGAAAAAAAATTATCCAGTCCCACCACCCAAAGACAAGTACTAAATCTAATCCTAATCCTACTCTTTATTTTATTGATTTGAGAGAGAGAGAGAAAGGAAGGGAGAGAAACATCATTTTTTTTGTTCCACTTATTTATGCAGTCATTGGTGGGGGGGGGGGGGGGGGGCGGGGTTCTCTCAGCTCAGCCTGCGCCCTCCCGCAGTCCGGGAGCCCTTGGGGGATGTCTGACTTTTTATGCAGTCATTGGTTGATTCTTGTATGTGCCCTGAATGGGAATCGAACCCACAAACTTGGCATATTGGAACAACGCGCTAACCAACTGAGCTACCCAGCTAGGGCTGCTAATCCTCCTCTTAACTTTTTTAAAATTTATTTTGTTTGTTTTTTTCTGTGTTGAATTTTTTCTTATATGTACTTAAGAATTTTTTTTAAAAAAATATATATTTGTTATTGATTTCAGAGGAAGGTAGAGGGAGAGAGAGACAGAAACATCAGTGATGAGAATCATTGATCAGTTGCCTCCTGCACACCTCACACTGGGGCTCGAGCCCGAAACCCTGGCATGTGCCCTGACTGGGAATTGAACTGTGACCTCCTGGTTCGTAGGTCCACACTCAAACACTGAGCCACGCCAGCCGGGCAAGAATATTCTTAACCATTATTTTTATGTTATTTCAAATGATATTTTGTAAGCATTATTTGTAACTGTTGGATCAAATTTGATCCCATAGATGTGCCAAAATAGTGTTGGAAGCTTTAAAAAATGCTGCTGCTTATTAGCACCACTCCTTATGGAAAAGAACGGGCGGTGGGAGGGCAGTTCTCATCCTGTGGCCAAGGGCAGGGCTAGAGTGGAAGGAGCTGACCTGGTTCTTCCTCCCCAGGTGGGAGGAGAAGATCCCTCTGGCGAAAACCACTCTGGAGAAGACCTGGTTGTTCCATGAGATTGGCCGCTGCTACTTGGAGCTGGACCAGGCCGAGCAGGCCCAGAATTACGGCGAGAAGTCCCAGCAGTGCGCTGAGGAAGAGGGGGACATCGAGTGGCAGCTGAACGCTAGTGTTCTGGTGGCACAGGCACAAGGTATGGGCTCGGAGAGGACACCCTACCTTCCCCGGCACTCAGGCCGAGCTGCAGGCCTGGGCTGGGAGTCCTGAGGGCCAAACTTCACATCCCAGTGTGCCCCTAACCTGTGGGCCAAACCTCACATCCCAGTGTGCCCCTGCCCAGACGAATTCTGATTCTGAGAGTGGGGACCAACCCCTCCCTTTTGACCAGGGTTAGTGCCTACTGTGGGCTAAGTTCAGTTAGGGCTTAGGCGTCCTGATAGCTGCCCTGCCCTGGAGCTCAGCTGCAGACCAGCACAGCACTGTGTCCTCATCAAAACAGCGCCACCTGGTGTTGCTTGGCGCTCTTTACATCTGCATTCTTGCATGGAATCACCGTGCAAGCCAGTGATGTAGGCACCATTGTCCTCACTTTATAGATGGGGAAACTGAGGCACTGTTTCAGCAGATTGCGCCAGGTCACATGAGGGAACTTTTTGGAGCAATGGAAACGTTTTAAAACTGGGTTGTGGTGATCATTGCACAACTCTATAAATTTACTACAAATCATTGAACTGTATATTTAGACATGGGTGCATTTTATGATACGTGAATCACATCTCAGTGAAATTGTTTTTAAAAAACCAGCAAGGGGAAGGGGCATGGAGAAACATGAAACAAGACTGGCAATATTTTGATAATTGTTGACGCTGAGTGATGCGTGATGGAGGTTCCTTATACTCCTCCTTTTACCCTGGTGTACATTTGAAATCCTATATAATAAAAGGCTAATATGCAAATCGACCGAACAGTAAACGACCGGTCGCTATGACGCACACTGACCACCAGGGGGCAGACGCTCAATGCGGGAGCTGCCCCCTGGCAGTCAGTGTGCTCCCCCAGGGGGAGCACCACTCAGCCAGAAGCCCTGAGCCACTGGGCCTCTAGTATTTCTTAATACAATATTAAAAAAGAAATAGCTCCAGGTCACAAACTAACAGGCGATGGAGCTGGGACTAGAACCCAGTTCTGTCTGACTCCACAGCTCAGGCTTTGCGAAGCTGTGCTAAGCTGCTCCTGCCCCAGGTACATAGCTGACCTCGGCGAGGGAGGATATGTGGCCAGTGCTATGACCGGGGGGCATAATCATTCACTTATTCATGCTGCAAAAACGTACTTGGTGCCTTCTCGGTGTACAGTAGGGAGCAAAACCGTTAACAATTCCCTGCCCTCCTGTCTGAGGAGGTTAACTTTTAAGCAGACACTTGAAGGATGAGAGGCACCAGCTACTGTAAGAGCTGAGGACAGAGCAGTTCACCAAAGGAGCAGCGTGGAGGAAGTGGACAGAAGCTGTGCTGGTCCTATAAGCCGGAGGAGATGCATGTACATGGGAGCTCCCGGGGCCAGGGAGCCTTGGAGGAAGGAGGCTGATGAGCGGCCAGATCCACAGGGCCTCATGGGCCTTGTTACAAATCATAGATTCTTTCCTAAAAGCATAGAGAAAAGCACTGAAAGCTTTAAATCAGGGGTCCTCAAACTACGGCCCGCGGGCCACATGCAAATACAAATATTGTATTTGTTCCCGTTTTGTTTTTTTACTTCAAAATAAGATATGTGCAGTGTGCATAGGAATTTGTTCATAGTTTTTTTTTAAACTATAGTCCGGCCCTCCAACGGTCTGAGGGACAGTGAACTGGCCCCCTGTTTAAAAAGTTTGAGGACCCCTGCTTAAATCTAAATTGCAGACATGATTGCTGTGGCTCTTCCTAGAGCTATTTCCTGTTCTTAGGAGGGCATTGTGTAAGCTGAAGGGGCAGCGGGATGTACCCCTCAGGCTGGACGTCATCCTGAGTCCACTCTTGAGGACTTGTTGGGCCCCGAGGGTCTCTGCAGAACCAGGCCACCCCCTGCTGGTCTCAGTTTCCCCAAACGCAGCACAGCCTAGGGGGCAGGGCTCGGGCAGGTGCCACTCTGTGCCTCAGTTCCGTCCCCTGTAAATAGGGATAATTATGATATCCACCTGTAGGGCTGGCGTAAAGAATAAAGTAATACGTAAGCATGCAAGCACGGAGGACACTCAGTAAATACTAATCTCGTCCTTCCTGCCCTCTCATTAACTTCTCGTAAGTGTCTCTAACAGTGATGAGAAAGTTGCAGGCCTTGGAAAAACCTATTTATGGCTCAACACAAATGTAGGTATAGATCTCCATCCTTTTTTAAAAATTTTTTTAAAAATTGATTTCAGAGAGCAAGGGAGAGGGAGAAAGAGATAGAAACATCAATGATGAGAGAGAATCATTGATCGGCTGCCTCCTGCACGTCCCCTACTAGAGATCAAGCCCACAACCTGGGCATGTGCCCTGACCGGGATTGAACTATGACCTCTTGGTTCATAGGTTGAGGCTCAACCACTGAGCCACACTGGCCGGGATCTGCAAAGTTCTTTACAAAATGGAGTGAATATTTTAAAATATAGATTTCCTTTTTGGAACCATCGGACGATGGGTCAGGATGGAGTTGTTGGCCCCTGTACTGGAGACACATGATGTGGGCACAGGCCCCCTTCCCTCACTGACCCCTTCGAATGGCCTGAGACCCATGGCTCAGGTTCCCAGGTCCTGTCCTTAGAGGGGAGATGGCCCCAGAAAGCCAGGGGAAGGGTGGCCCCGGGCAGCTCTGGGGCTGCCTCCAGCTCACACAAGCTTCCAGCTCCTGCGGCCCCCCCCCGCGCATCCGGCAGCACCAATGTCACCACCCACCTGTGCTGTTCCTCCCCTGTGCTCCAGTGAAGCTGAGAAACTTCGAGTCGGCCGTGAACAACTTCGAGAAGGCCCTGGAGAGAGCGAAGCTGGTCCACAACAACGAGGCGCAGCACGCCATCATCAGCGTGAGCCTCTCCCCACCGGGCGGGGCGGGCGCCTGGGC
>NW_005367911.1:1275519-1283245 GCF_000412655.1 Myotis brandtii | reverse complement strand
GGGCCTCAGCCCCGCAGCCCTCCCCCGGCCAGTCCCAGTCCGCAAGCACTGGGACCACCAGCTGCAGGGCACAGTCTGGGTGGGGCGCTGCCTTCAAACATCTGCCGCCGCCATCAGTTTCTATAGCAACCCACACACATAGTTTGTTTGAAATAAACAAAAAGTGGAAAGGCAGGTTTTACAAAACATATCTACCTTTACTCTGGGTGCTGATATTCCTTATCCTATTTTATTTTCATTTTCTTTTTGTTGTTGTTGTTGATCCTCACCCGAGGATATTTTCCCATTGATTTTTTGAGAGAGTGGAAGGGAGGGGGAGAGACAGAGAGAAACATCGATGTGAGAGACACACATTGATCAGCTGCCTCCCACATGGGCTCTGACCAGGGCTGACCATGGAGCCCACAACCGAGGGACGTGCCTTTGACCAGAATCGAACCTGGACCCTTCAGTCCGAGGGCCGATGCTCTATTCACTGAGCCAAACCGGCCAGGGCTTATTTTCCATTTTCTTTTATTTAATGCTAGTGGAGACCTAAACTGGTTTTAGAACAAAACCCCTTCCTCCTCCAGGAGACCACAAGAAATAGTGTGATTGCCTCACTCGCTTGCCTCCACCTGCGCTGCTCCACAAGGCCGCCGCCGGCCACCTGCAGCCACTTACGTGAGCAGGACCGGAAAGTTACATTTCAAATTCAGTTTCTCAGTCACACTGTCCACATTTCAATGCTGCACAGCCGCCCGTGGCTGTAGGGCCACAGAGTGCAGACCTCGAGCAGTCCCGTCCTCGAAGCCATGTCTGCTGGGCGGTGCTGGCCTGGCCCGTCAGCTTCAGGAGGCAGAGACACAGCTGAGGCCACCCCAGGCAGGTGGACAACCTTAGGCGGGTCAGCAACTAACCTCACAGATGCACAGGCAGCTTAGCGTGAGTCCGCTGGCCACCTCCCTCCCGCTGCTGAGCAGACTGCTGCCCCTCAGCTGTCCCAGGTCGAAATTCCAGAGCCACCACCAGCACATAGTTCAGCGGTTCTCAACCTGTGGGTCGCGACCCCTTTGGCGGTCGAACGACCCTTTCACAGGGGTCGCCTAAGACCATCCTGCATATCAGATATTTACATGACGATTCATAACAGTAGCAACATTACAGTGATGAAGTAGCAACGAAAATAATTTTATGGTTGGGTCACAACATGAGGAACTGTATTGAAAGGGCCAGAAGGTTGAGAACCACCGACATACTTGGACCCCAGTAGGTGTCGGCTGGAGTGAATTAAACAGCCCCTGGTCTGGGGAGCTTGCCCAGTGGTTGAAAGAGGCTGTCTGCATAACTCGGGGCAGCGGGAACCACACGGGAGGTGCAGCAAGGATTCAGGAAAGGGAGCGGGAGCCCTGGGAAGCGACACCCTAAAATGCTGCAGTTGGAGGTGGGCCTCCTGGGGGTTTTGAAGGACCAGGATGGCAAGGTGTGGCCAGGCTGCAGGCACGGGGGGCTGTGGGTGCTGAGCCATCTGTGGGAGGCAGAAAAGGAGACCCGGCCTGGATCCAGGAGTTGGGCCACGATAGCAGAAGGATTCGGGGCAAAGAACCAGCCTGGACTTGAAGGTCTAAGAACCGCAAGGGAGCCACTGACCCGCTCGGATTTTTAGGGGGTGAGATCATAACTTGTGAGGACCATGGTGAAGCCATATTTTCCCTGTCACGGTGGAGAAGTCGCTCCCAAACAGACCCCGCCATGTGGCAGTCTGCGCCCTGCTTCCTGGCCCAGGGCAACTTCGGCCTCTCACTGAACGTGCACCTCGCCTTCGAACCTGGCCCCCAGAGGTGGAGCGCTCCCCGTCCCTGAGGCCCAGCCATATGCTCCTCAGCTCACACGCGTGGTCTCTCCCAGTGAATCCTCTTCCACGCGATCACCCTGCACGTTGTGGGAGACAGGTGGCATGGCAATTAAATCCAGGAAATGCTGGTCGACCACGAGTCGGCCTGGGATGTTCAGTCCAAAGGTGACAGCCTTGCTTCCCCTCCCCCGTGCACGTCACGGGAAGAAGGCAGAGTCTGCCCTCAGGATGTGCACAGGCCTACGCTGCAGTGTGTCTGAGTTCCCTCCATGGCCTGCTGGCCTGCTGCAGGCTTAGGGACTTGCACTGTGTCTTTGCATTGGCTGAAGCCAAAGGAATCACTTGTAAAAAAAAGTGGAAACCGGTAGATACACACACTTCCCAAATACATGCCTAAGCCCTGCAGTCATGTCTCTCATACCACGAAGCCTGGGTATTTCCAAGTCCCTGTGTATCCACTAACCTCCAGGCAGGAGCCGGCAGAGGAGCCGGGAGCACAGGAGGGGGCAGGGTTAGAGCAGAGCCCTGCTTCCTGGGGTTGGGACTTGGGTGAAAGGGGAAGTGTAGGTGCCAAATAGGGGTTATGAGAGTTCACTGGCTCCTCTACCACCCACAGGCTTTGGACGATGCCAACAAGGGCATCATCGATGAGCTGAAGAAAACGAACTACAGGGATATATTCAAAGAAAAGAAAGAGAAAGGTGAGTTCCTGGAGCCCCGAGGCAGCAGCTTCAGAATTCCACCCCCTGCATTCTCACCTGTCAGCCCGAGTGCACGCTCAGTAGCTGGTCCCGGGCTGAGCACTGTCTACGGGCATTCTGACGTCAGTGCCACCAGCACCCCAGCCTTTTGCTGGGGCAGGAGAGGGAGGCGATTCAGCCCACTGTGGACGGGGGTCTGAGCCCGCTGTCTGCCCAGAGAGCCCACTTCTGTGTTTCTTCCATTAATTCATCAAGTATCTGCTGAGCACTGGTCACACGCCAGTTAGGTGTGAGATTTGGGGAGACGGGCTCAGCCTGGCCGTGGAGGAGCCCGGGGCCCAGTGGGAAAGCCGATTAGAGTTGTCCCTGAATGGGCTCCTGCAGGCCAGTGATGATCTGGAGGAACGGCTGTGCCCTGGGCACAGGCCCAGCGCTCTGACTTCCCTGGGGAGACAGGGACGTCTCCAAGGGGGAAGAATGGTCTGTTTCAGGCTCCAAACCAGCGGTTCTCAACCTGTGGGTCGCGACCCCTTTGGCGGTCGAACGACCCTTTCACAGGGGTCGCCTAAGACCATCCTGCATATCAGATTTTTTTAAAAAAATATATTTTATTGATTTTTTACAGAGAGGAAGGGAGAGAGATAGAGAGCCAGAAACATTGATGAGAGAGAAACATCGATCAGCTGCCTCCTGCACATCTCCTACTGGGGATGTGCCTGCAACCCAGGTACATGCCCTTGACTGGAATCGAACCCGGGACCTTTCAGTCCGCAGGCCGACGCTCTATCCACTGAGCCAAACCGGTTTCGGCTGCATATCAGATATTTACATGACGATTCATAACAGTAGCAACATTACAGTTATGAAGTAGCAATGAAAATAATTTTATGGTTGGGTCACAACATGAGGAACTGTATGTAAAGGGCCAGAAGGTTGAGAACCGCTGCTCCAAACGATGCCCGAGGCTTTTCCACGTGCGTGGTGGGAGAGGGAGGGCATTTCTGGCGGGAACAGCAGGAGCAAAGACAGAGGCAGAATGACAGCTACTTACACTTTTGGGGCTCTTCCTGTGTGCCAGGCACTGGGTGACGCCTCGCATTCAGCCCTCACCACCCTAGGAGGTAGGTACTGTTTGGGGGGCAACGGAGGCGGAATGAAGTGGAGTGACCCGCCTGGGTCACACACAGTCTGACTCAGAGCCACACGGTCCCCTGCTTCCAGGAGCTGATCTTTGGGATCAACATGGGGAGGGAAGGGGATGGAGGGGAGACGGGGGAGAAGGGGGCAAAGAGCATGGGTCAGAGGTTAGGCTGAGGTGCAGAGACTCAGACAGACCCGCTTTATCGCATTCTTTCTCCCAAGGCCTCGGGGAGTGAAGAGGCCTTTACTGGCTCTAAGAGGCTCTGGGATGGAAGTGAGGGAAGAGGAGGTGGCTGGGACTCCAGGCCCCCAGGCCCACCTGAGTCATTAGGGATGGACCCCAGAGGGGGTGGGGGACAGAAATTCATCTCCATTCAGTGTTTCCGATGTGACTCACTGGTCCTGCAGGAACACTATAAAATAAGCATTACTATTTGCTTGATTTGATGGGTGACACGGAGGCAGCGGGGTTGCGGTTCACAGTGGTTTTCTGTCTTGGGAAGCCTGGCTCTAGAACCTAGGCTTTTACCACGGTTCTGGTGCCAGGACAGCCTGTCTGCCCTTCTGTGGTGCCCTAGCCTTATCGCAGTGGCTCTGTGCAGCCAAGACAGAGCCGCCTCCAGGCACCAAGGCGGAAGCCCTCTCTGACCCAGGCGTGGTGATGGGAATCTGGGTGTGGAGTTTTCGGGCACCTGAGCAGCCCTTTATCATTCAGCATCTGCCATGTGGTGGCTGGATCCCCTCAGAGAGCGGCTCTGCCTCCCTACATGACCTTGGAGCTGCTCTCAGGAGCCACAGGAGCAACAGGCGGGAAGGGACACAACTGGGAAAGGACAGATGTGCTGGGGAAGGGGTCCTCCGGAACTCACCGCCGCAGCCAGGCAGGGCACTTCCCTCCCAAAACAGCAGGTGGCAGCATTGCCTATGTCTTCACCCCCAAATGGCAGCCTTTTCCCAGCTGTGACCGGAGAGCCACTAGGCACCTATGAGGGGCTCCCAGGAAGAGAGTGTGGGGGCCACTCAGGAGGAAACTGGTGACTTTTCTCTGTAGCTGGTTAAAAACGGAGCTAGGATCCCTCTGGTTGTAAGCTAGCTCTCCAGCTGAACTTGCTGCCAACAGTCTGCGCCTATTTTTACAGGGAGCCTCCCAACAAATGATGAAATATGCTTCCCGGGGACAGGGAAATGCGGAATGGGAGTGCTGGAGAAAAGATCCCTTCCGTCCTTTCCCAGCGCCTCCGCTGTTTCTTGTAGGGAAAGAGAATGTGCTGTGGGGGCAGACTGGCCCGAGTTCACATTCAGACCCTCCATTCATTTGCAGTGTGACCACGGTGTGTGATTCCTCTTTATCGATCCCAGGTCCCTTGACTGCAAACTCGAATCAATGACACATTATGCGCGGCCATGACACTATGCACTTACAGGTGAACGGTATACTCTGTGCGGCTCACACCATGCCTGAACAGAGCTGGTCCTCAGCAGTGGACGAGTTCCTTTCTCTCCCTTTGGAAAGGACTGCTTCTCTTAAAAGCACAGGCCACCACAGGCTGGGCTTCACCCAGGCCCAGCAGGATACACACTTACCTTTCTCTCTTCCTTTCCAGAAGAGGCTGCTGCACTGGATAAAGCCAAAGCAGCGGCAAAGGGGAAGGAAAGAGTGAGAAGAGTGAGAGACGAACACGAGAAGATAATGAAGCACTGGGGAAGAGAGCAGGATGGCATGGAGAAGGGCACAGACGATGAGCTGTCTAACGGAGAAAGTCCAACCCTCACCGCGAGCGGGCAGGAGGAAGATAGGAAGACAGGAGTAGAAAAAAACATCTCCTTGAGAAGAGAACTGGGAGCCATGGGGAAAAATTCGAGAGATGTTATGAAGAGATGGTCCGGAGAATCAGGCAAAAGTTCAGGAGGAGCAGGCAAGGAATTGAGTAAGGGTGAGTCGAGAGAAATTTACAGGAGGCCTTCAGATCTGGACCAGAAACCCTCAGAAGAATTAATAAAAAACGGGTCCAATGACAAAGAGGAGAGCCTTTCAGAAGCCGAAAGGAGAGAGTCGGAAGACCTGGAGGAAATAGAACTGGGAGAAACGGAAACAGAAAGTGCTGAGAAAATGGAAAAAGATGAAAAGGAAGATGAATGAAGCCCCTGTTAGTAGGCATTAGGATCAGGAGGCTGGGATTCACAGGGACATGGGGACCTTATTAAACTAGACTTTGGAGTTGAGATTTGTAAAGAGGTCCCCTCTGCCTTTTTCTGAGACTGTTGTCCCTTTAAATAGGTATCTTTCGCTCTTACAAACCCTGAGTCTTTCACTGCCTCCACACCCCCACCCGTTCTCAGAACAGACTTAGAGAATGAATGACCGGACGTGGGGTGCTACTTCCCAAGCAGAACTCTGACCTTACCTTGACTGGGTGAGAAACACAGAGGCCCCCAAACAAGGCCTGACCCGGAGTGTGATCAAGGTGTGAAGTGTGGCCCTCTCCCCCAGACCCTGTCCAAAGACCGTAGGGGAGAAAGAGAAAGGTGGGAAGAGGGGTGAGGAAACAGGTGAGCTCTGTGAATCAGGACAGCTTAAGGGGGGGAGGAGAAAGGCCTGGGAGTAGAGGCATGTCTGCCCATTGTGCTGAGCACCTGCTTTGTGCAGCACACAGCGGGAGGCTCTCTGGAAGAAATAATGGTGGGACAGCCTCAACCGTCACTCGGTGAGGGAGACCTCCTTGTAAACCCCCAAGCCCTGAAAGCAGAATGAAATGAATGCTGGTACTGATAGGGGCACTGTGCTCTAGGAGCCCAGAGGAAGAAAAACAGTTCCTACCCAAGAACAGGAAGTAACCTGGGCGTAGGAGCAAGGGCTGGTCCCCCTGTGCTACCTCCGCTGTCAGTCAAGTGAGTCAGGCCCCCAAACAAGGCCTGACCCGGAGTGTGATCAAGGTGTGAAGCCTGGTCCTCTCCCCCAGGCCCTGTCCAAAGACCTTGGGGGTGAGGGGGAGAGAAAGGTGCTAAGAAGTACCTTTGTTTCCTCCTCTGTGGAATGGGTACCTGCCTCAGGGGTTGCTGTGGGATTATATGAGTGAGTCCCACAGCACCTGGTACACAGGAAGCTCTCCAGAATCTACCCAAGCTTTCAGTCTCTTCACAGAGGAAGTGGGGGCTGAACAGCTGCCTCAGAGGATAAGTTAAATTTCACGACGGTTATACATCTGTCCCTTTGGCTACTGCCATCCTGGTCCTGTCTCCAACAATTCCCCACAGGGTTGGGTGAATTTAGACTGGGACAGGGCCTGGCCTAGGGTGAAGCAAGGCAGGCATTTCAGCTGCAACATTTCACGGGGTGCCAAAAACTCAGTAAGCAAGATAAACAGTATTTTAATGCAGTATTGTAAAAAAATAATGCAACAACCCATGATGAGTAAAATATCAACCTTTTCTATAAAGACAGGATCCCACCTGGCACTTGCAAGACCCTGCTTCCCTCCCCTCGTCCTTATCTTGGCGCGGGACTGGGAAAGGGTGACTGCTTTCCTCTTTAAAGACTTCATTATTAACACCTACCAGAAAAAAGAGGCCATAAAAAAATGAATGAATGAATGAAAAAAAAGGCTAGACAAACCTCTGCCCAACACTTCTTTTTTTATATATATATTTCTTTATTGATTTCAGATAGGAAGGTAGAAGGAGAGATAGAAACATCAATGATGAGAGAGAATCATTGATCGGCTGCCTCCCGAACACCCTCTACTGGGGATCGAGCCCGCCACCCAGGCATGTGCCCTTGGCTGGAATGGAACCTGGGACCCTTCAGTCCAGAGGCTGATGCTCCATCCACTGAGCCAAGCCCGCTAGGGCAGCCCAACACTTCTTGCTGCTGCTCAGTCTGCGGGTCACAGGCGCGCAGCAGGTGTGCACTCCCATAGGCTGCCCCACGTGGGGGCGCTTCCTCCGTCCCCCGACCCCCCACCCACGGGCAGCTCAGTTTTGAGTTTCGATTTGCTGCGCCTGCGCAGACTGGAAGGCGCGTCCGGGGCCCCTTCCCGGTCCGCCCGAGAGC
>NW_005367911.1:1275091-1275370 GCF_000412655.1 Myotis brandtii | reverse complement strand
GGAGCCGGCGGCGGCGGCAGCGTCCCCTCCCCATCATGGTGAGCAGGTGCGGGGAAGCCGGGAGGCGGGCGCGGGGTCGCGCCTTAACGGAAAACGGGAGCCGTGGGGGACTTTCGGGAGGAAGTACCATATGCAAACAAGGCCCTGAGGTTCCCGACTTGAGTTGAGGCTTTCAGGGCGGTCCGGTGCAACCCTGAGGTAGGGGAGAGGCGAGGAGAGTGGACGGGGCTGCGGGCGGGGTGGCGGCCGCTGGGAGAGGAAGGGACTCGGGAGCTGCGG
>NW_005367911.1:1257642-1275054 GCF_000412655.1 Myotis brandtii | reverse complement strand
CCCCCTGCCCGGGGCCTGGTCCCGGAACCCAGTGGCCCGCTCCCTTCTCTGGGTGCCGACGGGAGGTGGGGCTGGTGTGGAGAAGTCAGCGCATAGTAAGCGCTGTTGTCACCTGTGGCTTTGGCTGGCAGGAAACAGAGGCTCGGAGAGGTGCTGGGACACACAGCAGAGCGGGGGTGGAGCTGGGCCCGAACGCAGGTGCCCGAGCTGCCCAGCCCGGGTGCGGGCACAGAGACCAGGACTGTGAGGGGGCTGAGCGCAGGGGAGGCGGTGGCACGCGTGGTGAATGAGGCCCTTTGTCCAGCGCTCTCCTGCCCTGCCCCCCACCCGCCCTTCTGTGGGACCATTGTCCCCCCATCCCAGACAAGAGAGTATTATCTGTTGCTGCCATTGTTGGGGGAAGGGAGGCAGTCTTTGGGTAACCCTTCTCCACCCACTCTCAGCACACTCAGAGCCAGGGCAGCTGTGGCTGTGCCCAGACATCAGACTCCTACCTCCCAAGAGGCAGGTGCGGAGAATATCAAAGTTAGGGGTCCCTAGCAGCTCAGCCTCAGGCCCTCCCTGCAGGCACTCCCAGCACATTTTTTAAAAAATATATTTTTGATTTCAGAGAGGAAGGGAGAGTGGGAGAGAGAAACATCAATGATGAGAGAGAATCATTGATCGGCTGCTTCCTGCACACTCCCATAGGGACCGAGCCCGCAACCCAGGCATGTGCCCTTGACTGGAATCAAACCCAGACTTTTCAGTCTGCAGGCCGGCGCTCTATCCACTGAGCCAAACCAGCCAGGGCGCACATTTTTCTTTAGAGGCGACAGCAGTGGGTTGCTCTGATAGAGGAAAGTAAGAGTTTGGGAAAGCTCAGACAAGCCTGCCCTTCCTCCTCCACAACCAGAAGCAGTCGGTCCAGGAGAGAAGAGAAAGGCACCCACAGCACCCAGGGTACCTGTAAATCCAGCTGAGAGCTCCAGGCAGGGAGGGGCTCCCAGTTAGGAGGAGGCCAGAGACCAGGGAACAAGGAGCTACGAGGGACCAGGCTGACCTCTGCTCTTCCCTCTTCACACAGAATAGAGGCTTCTCTCGAAAGAGCCATACATTCCTGCCCAAGATCTTCTTCCGCAAGATGTCATCCTTAGGAGCCAAGGACAAGCCTGAGCTGCAGTTTCCCTTCCTGCAGGACGAGGAGACGGTGGGCACGCTGCAAGAGTGCAAGACGCTCTTCATCCTGCGTGGCCTGCCAGGGAGTGGCAAGTCCACTCTGGCCCGGGTCATCACGGACAGGTACCGTGACAGCACCAAGACGGTGTCTGCCGACAGTTACAAGATCACCCCCGCTCGAGGAGGCTTCTCCGAGGAGTACAAGCGGCTGGACAAGGACCTGGCTGACTGCTGCCGCCGGGACATCCGGGTCCTTGTGCTGGACGACACCAACCATGAGCGGGAGCGGCTGGAGCAGCTCTTTGAAATGGCTGACCAGTACCAGTACCAGGTGCTACTGGTAGAGCCCAAGACGGCGTGGAGGCTGGACTGTGCCCAGCTCAAGGAGAAGAGCCAGTGGGGGCTGTCGGTTGATGAGCTGAAGAAGCTGAAGCCCGGGCTGGAGAAGGACTTCCTGCCACTCTTCTTCGGCTGGTTCCTGACCAAGAAGAGTTCTGAGACCCTCCGAAAAGCTGGCCAGGCCTTCCTGGATGAGCTGGGCAACAACAAGGCCTTCAAGAAGGAGCGTCAGCACTGTAGGTGGTGGGGTGGGCAGGGTGGGGGCAGTTAGCCTCATTCATCAGTCCCCTGGCTGTGCACAAGGTGCTGCATGCACAGGACCATGTGTCCTCGAAGCGCTGGGGGCCAGTGGGGAAGCAGGTGGAGGGTCACCTAGTACCAGGCAGGGGTAGCCTTGGGTAGTGGGAGTAGAGCGGGATATGGAGAGGTGCTTCCCTTCCATTTCACCCTTTTTTCTCCCCAGTTCCCCTCTCCCAGGGGAATGTAGACCCTGTCTTAGAGGTGGGAAAAACAAATTACTGTCCTAACAGAAAATATGTCAGCATTTCATATGACCTTAGGAGAAGAATCTGGCCCAATGTTTTCAAACTCATTTTTAGCAGCAGAACCATTTTTCTGAAAGGTTCCACAAAATCCTATGCTGCAAAAACATTGTAACTAGGACTATGGTGACTTCACTGGGGCTGATGGTTCTCGGGCCTTGGGCTACAAAGTGCACCTTTTGTGGCATCCCACCTAGTCCAAATGCCCTTGTTTTGCAGATGGAAAGCAGGCCCTGAAGGGATGTGGGGTTTGCCCAAAGCCATAGTGAGAGCTGGGACTTTGTCCACTCCAGCAGGGGCCTCCCCAGGGTTATCTACTGGTAAGGGCCATTTGCTCCAGTGATGGAGTAGGTTTGTATAAGGGCCCTGGTGACCTTTATTCTCCTGCAGTGCCTATTGGGGATATGTCACCCATTAATCTGTTCATTTAACCCATTTCTAGTTCCCCCAAATTTTAGGTTATGTTCATACTTGAAATGCCCCCCCCACCCCCCCCAATACTTGTGTTGCTGAGAGGCAGTAATTAGTGCCTGTTTATGTTCTCGGAGAACTCTTTGCTCTGCTCGGCTCCTAAAGCTTGAATCCTGGGGAACCAGGGAATGCAGTGACACTGGCCGGGTGTGAGTCCTGCACCTGTGAATAGCTTGAGAGAAAAGCACCCCAGGGGCAGGGCTCCTGGTTAGAGCTGGTGGCTCTGCCCTAGAGTCACTGCCTCTTGAAGCTGCTTTTTGCCATTATAAACCGGAATCCTTTTCTGCCCCGGATACCACAGGAGAAATGTACTGCTCTCCGAGTAGAGGCCTCCCCCAGGGAGAGTGATTGATGTCCTCGCAGGTACTTGATTCTGGGAATAAACAGGGAAAACCCTAGTGACTTTGAAGCTAGCCACAGGCTTGGAGTCTAGACATTGAAATCGCAGGTACTTCCAAACCTTGTCTTGTCTACCAGCCACATAGTAACATCCCATTATATCCCAAGGCCCATTACATCCCAGACCTTGTATAGGCGCTCACCCATCAAACAAGCCGCAAGGCACACAACATAGTATGGTGACCAGGTAACTATCCCACTGAGTGAACTAGGGTGCTGTTACGACTTACCTGGGTGGTTGTGGGAAAACTGGGGTGTATGGTCACCCTAATTGTTGTACTTCAATGACAGATAAGGGCCAAATGGCTTATAAGTGAGCTAGGGTGTTAATTATGCTCTTTCCCGCACCTTCCATTGTATCACATAGTTCCCAACCATCTTTTTTTTCTCCTTTTACCCCACTTTTCTTTTTTTAAAAAAATATATTTTATTGATTTTTTACAGAGAGGAAGGGAGAGAGAGAGTTAGAAACATCGATGAGAGAGAAACATCGATCAGCTGCCTCCTGTACACCTCCTACTGGGGATGTGCCCGCAACCCAGGTACATGCCCTTGACCGGAACCGAACCTGGGACCTTTCAGTCCGCAGGCCGACGCTCTATCCACTGAGCCAAACCAGTTCTGGCTACCCCACTTTTCATGACTTGTGGATTCCCATTGTAGATGTGATGCTGGTGAATGACTTATGCTGCCTATCTCCGGGTTACAAGTGCCTTAGTGTTCAAGTCTGGGGATGAGATGTAAAAATCTACATAACGTAGTCAGGGAATTTAGCACCTTTTTTTTGTGTGTGTTAATCCTCACCTTAGGATATTTTTTCCATTAATTTTTTTAGAGTGCAAGGGAAGAAGGTATGGGGAGAGAAACATCGATGTGAGAGACACATCAATTGGTTGCCTTCTGCACACGCCCTTGGTCGGGGATTGAACCTGCAACCCAGGTACATGCCCTTGACCAGGAATCGAACCTGTGACCCTTTGATGTGTGTGCTAATGCTCTAATCATTGAACCATACTGGCCATGAATTATGTACCCTTTTAAAGCTCTGGAGTTGTTATTAGTTTGACCAACTAATGAATAAATGATTTACAGTGGAGTGCTCAAGAATTTATGCTTTTAAAAAATTTTTGATTTTAGAGAGGGTAAGGGAGAAAAAGAGAGGTCTGGTCTTCCACTTATTTATGCATTCTTTGATTGATTCTTGACTGAGGATCAAACCTGCAACCTTGGCATATTGGGATGACACTCTAACCAATTAAGCTACCTGGCCAGGGCTCAAGAATTTATGCTTAAGGTTTGTTTAACTCTGGGCCTCAATGTTCTTGGTGATAGATGTTGGAATGCCCCTGCTCTCTGCCCTGATGACTCACTCCTCTCTCTCTCCCTGCAGTTGCCTCTGGGGATGAGCACAGGGAGAAGGTTGATCTGGTCGCCTACTTTGGGAAGAGACCCCCAGGCGTGCTGCACTGCACAACCAAGTTCTGTGACTACGGGAAGGCTGCCGGGGCCGAGGAGTACGCCCAGCAGGATGTGAGTGCTCCTAAGGGACACGGGGGAAGTGGGGAGGGGGCAGGGCTCTGGAGGTGGTACTGGCTTAAGGCAGGAAAACAAGATGGCAGCTCAAGAAAAATGAAATCTGCTCCAGCTCACCCCTCTGCACGGCTTATTGCACAGACCTCAGGAGTCCTTTCTGGGGCCCGCCTGGCAGTGCTGCCAGCGTGCGCATTTGTCCTAGGCCTGCCCACCAGTGCTGGTTCACCTGTAGGTTAATGGTTGGGAGCAAACTCCTGCTCTGGCCTCTGTAAGCCTCCATTCAGTCTCCTGAGGGAGCCTGGTGCTGAGGTTTCTGTCCTCAGGTCTGAGGCCTCGCCTTGCCCCCAAGTAACAAGTGTCCTGGAATAACGAGGTTTATTGGCTTGGGGGTACCCGTTCCTTCCTCACCTCACAACTGGTATCCTCGCCCACAGCGACATGGTGATCTGTTGCCGGGATATACATGGCTGTCTCTAGCCTCCTGCAGGTCACCTCAGCAAGGCCTTCCCTGACCCTCCACCATCTCCCCCCACTTCTCTGCCTAAGTTAATGTAGCCAGTTTACTTGTGTGGTCATTGGTCTCTTCCCACTGAAATGGAAGCTCCCTGAGGGCAAACATTTTTTATTTGGGCTCACCTCTCTTCCCAGCACCTAGCCTAACTTCAAGAATAAGTATATATTGCCCTGGCTGGTTTGGCTCAGTGGATAGAGCACTAGCCTGCTGACTGAAGGGTCCCTCGTTCGATTCCAGTCCAGGGCACATGCCCAGGTTGCGGGCTCGATCTCCAATAGGAGCCTGCAGGAGGCAGCTGATCAATGATTCTCTCTCATTGATGTTTCTATCTTTCTCTCCCTCTCCCTTCTCTGAAATCAATAAAAATGTATTTAAAAAAGTGTATAACACGTTTACTACCATCTTTAACCATTCATTCATTTAGCAATATGTGTTAAGCATCTTTTATGTGCTAGACACCACTGGGACAAAGGACTGGGAGCAGAAATATAGAGAAGCTTTTATGGTCAGATGGGCTTTCTCTGAGAAACAGATATAACCAGATGTACAATCAGATGTAAAGCAAGGTTTTGCTCCAGGCATTTATTTCTCACCTCGTCCTGCCCTCCAGGCTATGGCCTGGTTATCAGGGTAGCTATGACCAGGGGAAGCCCAGTACTCATGACAGTAGCACTTACGTGCCTGACATTGTTCTTTTTTAAAATATATTTTTATTGATTTCAGAGAGGAAGGGAGAGGGAGAGATAGAAACATCAATGATGAGAGAATCATTGGTTCGCTGCCTCCTGCATGCCCCACATTGGGAATAGAGCCCGCAACTTGGGCATGTGCCCTGACCGGGATTCAAACCACAACTTCCTGGTTCACAGGTCAACGCTCAACCACTGAGCCACACTGACTAGGCCCAACACTGTTCTAAGCTCTTCACCCAGTCACTCCTTTAACCCTCACATGGAGATGGGTTCTAGTGTCATTCCATTTTACAGATGAAGAAGCCAATGGAGAGAAGTTCAACAGCTTGCTCAAAGCCCTGCAGCTAGTAAGGGGGGAGGGGGAGACTAGATTCTAAACACATTGTTCTTTTTTAAAATATATTTTTATTGATTTCAGAGAGGAAGGGAGAGGGAGAGGGAGAGAAACATCAATGATGATAGAGAATCATTGATTGGCTGCCTCCTGCACAACCCCTACTGGGGATCAAGCTGGCAACCCGGGCATGTGCCCCTGACTGGAATCGAACCTGGGACCTTTCAGTCCTCAGGCGAGGCTCTATCCACTGAGCCAGACCAGCTACAACGACCTTGTTTTTTCACATTAGCCTCAACAGTCAGTGGAAAAACACCCCGACACCACACAGGCTGTTAGTGATATTTATGGATGCTATGCCTTTTACCAAAGGGCTCTGCTCACTTGTGCTCACCTGCCAGACCCACGCTTCACAGCTGTCCTCTCTGCTGGCCACCACCTCTAGCTTGGTCCTCATTCTCATTCTCTCTCTCTGCAGGTGGTGAAGAAGTCTTACTCCAAGGCCTTCACACTGACCATCTCTGCCCTCTTTGTGACGCCCAAGACAACGGGAGCCCGGGTGGAGCTGAGTGAGCAGGAGCTGCCACTGTGGCCAAATGACGTGGACAAGCTGTCTCCCTCTGACAGCCTGCCCCGGGGGAGCCGTGCTCACATCACCCTAGGCTGCGCGGATGACGTGGAGGCCGTGCAGACTGGCATTGACCTCCTGGAGATTATACGGCAGGAGAAGGGGGGCAGCCGAGGAGAGGAGGTGGGGGAGACACCCCGGGGCAAGCTCTTCTCCTTGGGCAATGGGCGCTGGATGCTGAACCTGACTAAGAATCTGAAGGTCAGGGCCATCTTCACGGGCTACTATGGGAAGGGCAAACCTGTGCCCACACAGGGCGGTCGCAAGGGGGGTGTCTTTCAGTCCTGCACCATCAACTGAGTGTTCTCACCACCCCTCGGGTGCCCCTCTTTAGAAGGGAAGGGGGTGCAGAAGGAAGCATGCCCTCTGCTTGATCTTTAAGATTTTTTTTTATTCAGTTAACCTTATAACCTTTTCAAAACTTGTAAGATAACTGCCCCTTTTTCTGCCTACCCTCTTCCTGTCTAATTCAAGCTCTCAACACAAAGGGGTGGGGGCAGGTACCATTCAGGAATCTGGACCAGAGCTGATAAGCTGGGCCGAGCTGGGCCTGGAGCTGCAGCCACAACCATGAGCCCTGTCCAGAGCTGGCTAGTGGGAGAGACCTCAGGGCTCCGCGTCCCTTCAGCCACGGGACACTGGTGGTGGGAGTGAGAGGGGAGGATCCCTGGGCTTTGATCCTATTTCTTAATCAGTGTAGCCTCAGGAAGACTGAGGCTGCTTATCAGGGTAGAAAAGGGGTTAACCTTTTAAGTGCCTGTCCCTTCCTTCTTCACACTGTAACTAGGTAACAGTTTGATAGCTAGGAAAGAAAACAGATCAGTAAGCAGCAGCCACACCCCAGGCTGGCTGCTGGCCTCACCCCAGGAAGGGGATGGGGGGGCCATCCTTCCTAGTGGTGTGGCCCTGCTATGTGATGGGAGACCGAGGCCAGAGACAGTGCGTGGTGGGGAAGCTCCAGTCTTGCAGTCTGCCCAGCCCATCTTGCCTCCTTGGTGCCTCTGGAGGCCTCTGTGCCTCCTCTAAAGGGGGCTGGTGGGTACTAAGAGCCAATGGACTGGACTCCCGGCTGTTAAGGGCTAAGCCCCACCCAGTGCTTTTGAGAAGGGGTTAACACTGCTACATGGACTATGGTTCCTGGGGTGCCCTCCACTACCCTCTGCTCAGTAACAGAGCCTTGCTAATTAGGTTGTCACTTGACAAAAAGTGCTTGGGATTTGAGTTACCAACCTGGCTTTGCCCAACCTCAGTAACTTGTAATACTGATAATGAAATAAATCGTGTTAATCCTAGCTGTGTGAGTCTCTCTCACCCTTCTGCGCCCAGCTTCTCTTCCCTGGGACGAGGGCTGGGTGTGTCTTTGTTCCACAGCTTGGGGCCATCGGTCCTGTCTCCCCACTGCTGGCTGGCCACAGCTGTGGCGAGGCTGGGCAGCTGAACAGTGTTGGCTTTCATGAGGAGACAGAAAGGAGAGAGGCTGGTCTTAGACACACACAGAAAGTGGGGGTTGGCTGGGTATGAGGGATGCAGAGCACAGAGTCTCATCCCCTATTAACTACTAAAACAGGCCCACAGGTGTGCCCAGCCCAGTCAGAAAGACTTCTCAGAAAAAAAACACAAACCCCAAACAAAAAAACGCATGAAAGACTTCTCAGAGAAGCAAGACCCCAAACTGCTAGTATGGATTTCCCCAGGTCAGTGGTGCTTCAATCACAAGGGAGGGCCTGACTTTCAGTCTCTTCCAACAACGGTCTGGACAGCTACACAGGGGAGTTCCTAGGCCTAAATCAGTCATCTCTTCACCATGGCCTTGGCACCAAAGGGGGAGGACTAGAAAAGAATAAGGCAGGGGCTCGGAAAAGAAATCATGGTATCTGTTTGGTCCAAGGTCTGCTCCACCATCTCTACCACCCAAGCACCAAAAACCCGTTTCAGACGAAGACCCTAGTGTCTGCCTGGAAATCCCCACAAGATTCCTCACCACAAACACTAAGCCTGACCCGACCGGCATGACATGTGCCATGGCTTCCTTCTCCAGCTTGCTGCCCAGGCAGAAAGGGCACCAGTGGAGAAGTGAGGGCATTTGCTAATAACGGTGTTTCCAACTGTGTGGGCAAACGTCAGCAACCAGATCCCTGGGCCCAGGAGGCAGGGTTTTACCTTGTCTCCATCTCCCTCAAACCTGCAAGAGGAACTGTGAGAGTCCATGTAAACCTCTGTCTAGGTTAGCCTGGCCTGACACACATCCACCCCTGCTCTATGTGAGCTTTGGACATACACAGCTGCTAGTGACTTCTGGTGGCCTCCACCATAAAGCAGGCATGTTTTCTGAACTCAGTTCCCTATGACTGACAACAGACCGGGCCCAGCGGCATACCCAGCACCTGCGCAGCACTTCCATGCCGAACAGGTTTGGGAGAGGCAGCCAGCACCCCACCTGCCACCAGGCTCTGGAAGCCCACAACCCTGTGGGGCAGCTTGTGAGCCTGAAGACCACGTCAGCATTAGGTCCGTGCTGGGGGCTCAGCTCTGGCCCACTGACAAAGCATCTGGCAGAGCAAAGTGCCAGAAAGGATCAAAACATTTTATTCTCTCTTTTTTTAATAAAGTTAAACAGTAAAACAAAAATTCACAAGCTGCCTCCCTGTCTACCCCCCGCCTCCCTCCCCTCCCCGCAGTCTTCAGTGCTGGCTCCCTTTCCTTCACCCCACTCACAGACACAGGGCATCCAACTGAGAAAACGAAACTGCTCTAAGTACATGGAGACATGATGAAGGGAGGAGGTGAATTGTGTCCACATTCAAGGTTAAACTGAGCAAGTCGGCATTTTCTGGATTCTGGATGGTTTCCTTTCATTAGCCAAATTGAAAAAAGAAATTCCCAGGACCAGATGCTGTAGGGAAAAAAAGGGCTTGTTAGTTGACTTTGGATTTTCTAGGAAATATCACTTTGCTCTGATTATGGAGAAGTCTCCAAGGGCTGCTTCAAAGTCAGAGAAGAAGCTCTAATGGTATCAAACAGCCTGGGCCCTGGGATGTAAGGGAGCACATGAGCATGTTGTGTGTGTGTGTAGCTTCTAACACCTCCCCTCTTGCAGACAAGCCCTGGTACTAGGTAGTTAGCAACGCCTCCCTGACCCTGTGGAGGTGTGACAATAAGGCAAGGTGCCCAGAAAGCTCCCTTCTGCTATCCTCAGCCACGCTGGAGGGGACAGAGGCCCCACTAGATGAGAATTCAGCTGCCTCCAATCATGAGCCCCCTGATCAAAGAGCTCCCTAACTGGGGACTCCCAAGAACAGCAGGCATACCCACCTTCAAAGCTGAAGCCCCCAGGCCCACCGAAGAATGCCTTGAAGATATTGTTTGCATCAAAATCTGTGGGCAAGGTGAGAAACAGGGAAGGAACAAAAAGGTGAAAAAAATAGAAGTGTTTGAAGGGGAATTTATCATGACACTCAGAATGGGTCTCCAAAGCTTTCCCAGATAGTATCACCCTCCCTCAGTTTCCCCAGCTTCAGACTAGAGGTGAGGACATCTGCCCCACCCTATGCAAATCTTACTACTTGACCCCACTCCTGGGCTATGTTCCCTTCTGTTCCCACGTGCAGCCCCAACCCCAAAGGAGAGCGTTCTTTGCCTCAACCCAGTTAGCTGGCCCTCTCTTCTCCACAATTGGGAATGCCACAGACTTTCCCCACACTATCTCCCTATAATGCTTGGGGCTGCTACTGAAAAGGCTAAAATTTATCACACACTACCGAGAATAAATACAAGACCTATAATTTATTGTATCTGTTTGATTCTATGCTGTATAAACTGTATTCCAGAAAACTTGTGGTTTATTAAAACACCAAGTAGGTGCCAATCATGGTGCCGGGTACTTTGCATATATATCATTTAATCCTAAAAACAGTTTCTCAGGATTAAGTATCATTACCAATTTATATTCAATGAAACATAAGTAGAGAGCTCAAGTAATTTGCCCAAGATCATGTGGGTAGTAAAAGCAAAATAACTGATTAATTCCAACTTCTGTCTGACTCCAGCACTGTGCCCGTGTCATGAGGCCACAGCAGGTCTGATGCCCCCAACCACTGCCTGACCTAAGTTGCACAGAAAGATTTATCTCCACCCCTGAATCCCAAAGGCACACTGTGTCCAAAAGTGAATTCTTTGCCAGCACATCTGTTCATCTTCCTGGGTCCCCTTGCTCAGTGAATGGCCCCATTGAGTCTGCTATGCCAGAGCCACTCTCAACTTAGTCCTTTCCCTCTCCCAACACATTCAAGCAACCAACTCCTGCTGAGCCCGTCATCTCCCAACTGTGCCCGCCAGTCCTTTCCATCTACTGTCTTCCCTCCCTTGCTATTCTCTTCCTCCAAACCACCTCTTTGCTGCCATCACAAATGTATTTCCAGAGCCTAAATCTGGCCCATAACTCCCCTACTTAAAACTCTTAAATAGCTTTTGATGGATTATAGCTCCATTACCGGTAAACCTAGGTTTTTCTCTCTCACTGAACTGGAGAGGTCAGGGTTATCTATACATCAGTATCAATCTTACTGTAAGTTCCAAAAGTTTTTCTTAGTGAAGGAAAAGGGGTTGGCATTAGAGACAGTGGTCTGAGAAGTGGGCATAGTTCAAGGCCTCTCTTATCTCTGAGCTCAAAGTGAGCAATGATGTTGATAGCTGTGCTTTACTTCATCCTAAGTCTTTTGGGGGAAATTAAAATCTGTGAGTGCTTACAGGAATGTATGATGCAAATAAATATCAGAATACACTTTGTAGTAGGAGCAAAAGAAATTCCAGCCAACAGGAAAAGCCCATAATCCTACTCCATCCCCTAAGGCCTCCTGAGGTCTGCTCCAGCTAATCTCTCCACACTGCCCGCCTCGAGCACCCTCTATCCCTCAGAGCCCCTTGGAACTCCCAAGGGTGGTTTACTTTTCTGCACTTCCATGCCTTCCTTCCCTTGCTAAACTCACTCCCCAGTGCCCCCTGGGCACGTGCTACACTTAATTGCACTCACTTGATTCCATGTCTATTAGATCAGGGGTCAGATTTGGTCTGCAGGTAGAAGTTTGCAAACCTCTAGACTGGGTTCCCAGAGGTCAGGAAACCTGTTTGATTCATCTTTATTATTTCCAGCACCCAACACGGTGCCTCACATGCCACAGGTCTAGATCAAGGGCATGCTTTACGAATCACTGCGCGCCACTGGCTGATTACATAGTCTTTCCCTCTGGAGTGTCTTCAAAAATATTCTAAAATTCTACAGCTATCAGATGCATCCCAGGTTGCCCAAACCAACTCACCACCCATATTCATGCCCTCCTCATCCAGGTCCTGTCCACTGTCATAGCGAGTCTTTTTCTTGGGATCAGAGAGGATGGTAAAAGCTTCTCCAACTTCCTTGAACTTTTTCTCCTCCTCCTTCTGAACTTCGGCACTGGCTCCACTGTGCCGATCTAAAGGGGGGAGTACAGGGAACTCGTCTCAGAGTCTCAAGAAAGAAGTTAAAGAGAAAGACCACTTGATGTCTGACTTTAGAATTCGGTACTTCCCAAAATTTGGAGGGCACTGAACTTAGCAACACCTTCTTCCCAGTGAAGCGCCTCTCTGAGGCTTTCATTCTGGACTGAGTTTGTTACTGGGCCAGCCTGGCTTGCTCTTCCCACGGAGTCCACTCCCCACAGCTCTACCTGGATGGTGCATCAAGGCCCGTTTCCGATAAGCTTTCTTGATCTCATCCTCAGAGGCATTCTTGTCCACTCCCAGAATCTTGTAGTAATCTTTCCTCTTACTCTTCTTTAGTTCCATCTGTGCATTTTTAAGGAGTTGTTTGTGTTCTAAAGGGAGACATCTAGCATCAAGGACAAATCTGATCTGGCTTCCCCTACCAGGTCCCAGCCCAGATGTGTTGGAGTCAGAAGTCTTGTTAACTATACCAGGGGCTTTTATGGTGTGTTTTCCCCCTAGAGATTAAAAAAAATCTACTCATACTTAGAGTTTCTCACATCAGTCTCATCACAGAGAAAAGGATGTGAAGTTAACAGGCAAGATTTGGGACCAGAAAAATAGATGCCCCGTTCTACACTCAGGATTTCTGTTCACTTCTTCCTGGCTGGTGATCGAATAAGCTCCAGCTACAATCATGATCCCTAAATCAAATCACCCGTGTCCAGTTCTTAGGGCCTACAAGTAAGGCCACACCGTTTCCTGAGAAGCATGCTTCCAAATACCTTTACCTTTTGTTTTCTCCGTCTGATACACTTTTTCATAGTCCCGCACTGCTTCTTCATACTGTTCTGTGTCCATGTAACTGAGAAGGAAATACAGGGCAGTAGAGTGACATAAATAGCAATGGCCTTCAGTATCACTCTAGAGGAAGAGGCATGGCTCAAGCATGAAACACAGACTTTTGGTTGAGATGCTTCATGAAACAGGAGTCCTTAAGTTAGCATGAGAAAAAATTAACCACCACACTTCCTTGAGAAAAATAGAGAGGTCTCATGCCACTTGCACCCAACCCGCAAAGTGATAGTCTGCTCTGAGCAGAAAGCAACCAAGAGAAACTTCCTTTTGATTTCATAGAGCCACCAAGAGGCATCTGGCCTGCCTTAGGAAAGGCAATGTGAAAGCACCCATTTGATTGAGATTAAAACACACGAGAAAAATTATCAAGTGAGATAAATGGATATGGAAGAGCTTTGAAACATAGAGTGCCATAAACATGCAGGGCCAGCCTCAATCCAGAGTGGAAGTGGGATTAGTGAGCCACTAGAAGGATCAAGGTCAAGGTGGTGGCCACTGGCAAATGCTTTCATTAAGACCAATCAATCTGAGAGATATAGGTGAGACAGAAAAGGACTCTAAACTTAGGCTTGCTTCCATTTGGATGGTGCAAAAGAAAGGAGGGGACCTGGCCCAAGATGGGAGGAATCTAGCTTTTGATAGGCCAACTGCTAGACCTTTTAAGTGTTTCCTCCACAGAAGCCAAGGGGGCATCTTCTGTGTCCTGATAAGATCATTGGCACCAAGACTGGCTACCAATTACATAGACTGCAGTAGTGGTCATAGAGACAGACACCGTCAGTTGAGGAATGGGAAGTGACTATGCAGTGCAGCTGGCCGACGCACAACAAAGATTCAATTTACTCCAATGCTCCCACACAGGCCCATCTTCCCAAACACCACAGAGCCCACCAGGCTTGCAGGCCAGGCAGAGGAAGTGCTGCTTACATAGCTGGCCAAAGAGAAGCCCAACAGTTGAGGTATCTCTGACTTTCTGTCAACACCTTGATTTATGCCTTAAAAAAAAAAAAGATAACTAAACCATGCCCTATGGACACAAATGCTATTAGGAGCTCAGAGAACCCATTTACAGGATGAAGTATAATATAAATTGAAGTGAAAAAAAAATTGGTAACTGATAGCCCTGGGTGTAGAATGATCTGACAAGAAACCTTGATGAACTTTCCAGATCCATGTGTGATATGCTCAACAAGCTGGTTTTATAGTGACTTGCATTTTATCTCACACTTAATAAAAAAAAGTTCTAGGACATTCTTACATTTAAAAGTTTTTCTGAAGTTGAAGTAGAAAAGTAAGCAAAGCCTTAGGGAGAATGGGAAATGCCAGCTCATGATGGGAAATATAGCAATGATCTGACATCTCCCCAACTTTAGGGACAAACTGAGGCAGACTAGGACAACAATCAGGCCCCTGGTCTGAGCTAATCTCCAATTCTTCTTGTGGGGGCTGTTGCCAAAGTCTCAACCAACTGTGCCCAACTATGCTGCTGCCCCCTGTGGTGGGATCTCAAAAGTAGAGCCACTCAGGACAGTTTTATTTCTACCACAAAGATGATATGTCTCTGATCAAAGCAACTCCTGATTTTTGTTTATTGTACCCATATAAAAAAAATAACCTCCATTCATCCTCCTCCTAACAAATCAAGAATGTCTGTTCTCCCGCCATTGCAGTATCATGTATCTAGACATACAGGTGATTCTCCATTTTTGCTATTAGTTAAAACTGTAGTAAACATGTATACAGCATTTTGCATCTGTTAAAATAAGTCTTTAGCTGGGTCAAAGGGTACTCTTATCTTTCGAAGCTTCCACATTTGTTTGTCAGTGGTTTGTAAAGATGAGATTAACTGACAGTTGGTCTCACAGAATCTATAATTTTGCATTTGTTTCTGTTTCAGAGACTTAGTCCTCTACTTAAAAATCCACGCACGTAGCAGTTTTCCTATTTTAAAAAAATGTGGATAATTTTGGCAAAACTAGGCCACCTCCTGCACCACCTTCTGCACCACCGATGAGACTTGGGCACTTAAAGAATGATAGGCTCATCAGGCAGTACAGCACCTACTCTTTAGAAATGACATTTCATAATGAGGACTGAAGGGGCAATGGAAGATCGGTATACAAGTAGGTCTTCCATTAGAAATTTTAAAAATGGGAGGTTCCTTGTCTGGGAAAGAATCTGAAAAAAGATAGATTTGCATTGGCTGAGTGGCTCAGTTGGTTGGGGCATTATCCTGTACACCAAAAGGTTGCGGATTCCATTCCCCGTCAGGGCACATTACTAGGTTGCGGGCTCGATCCCCGGTTGGGGCATGTAAGGGATGTAACTGATTGATGTTACATCTCTCTCTCTCTGTCTCTCTCCCCTCTCTAAACATATCTGCAGGTGAGGATTTAAAAAAAAAAAAAAAGAAGTAAGATTAATTTTTGAAAGGGGTCTCTTCTAGCTCTTGCTAATATTCCTGCATGGAGAAGACTCTGGTGGGTCCAAGAGTTAAGATGAACAAGTATGCTCTGGGCACTAAAGGCAGGCATACCCTGGCTCGGAAATCAGCTAGTCAGATGGGTATTTTCAAAGGGGGTTCCATATACTGCTGGGAGGTTGAGCTAGATTAAATCTCTTCTAACTTTAAGACTGTCTTTCCTAACCCAAACAAACAGGCTAAGCAAGACTCTCAACTGTCTCCAAGATTATTCTTCTTCCAAACACCATACATTCATTCAACATTTATTGAGTGAGCACTTACTATGTTCCAAGCACTGTGCCAAGTTAGAGCAAAAGTGTACAACACAAAACAAAATCTCCAAAGAAAATGGATTTAAACTTTAACAAAAGGTATTTGGGTCAGGCATCAGAGGAAACTTACTGACCGTGAGGGGCGTAAGACACAGGCATGGGAGACTGAGGGAGCTTGTGCAATCTCCTCCGCTGGAGGTCTATAAACATAGTTTAGGGCTGGAACAATCCCACCTAGAGGCAGGGGGAAGGACCAAATGACCTCACAACATCCCCGGGTCTGCTTCATCATCCATAATGCAATTCCCCTGGCAGGCCAGCAGCAACTCCCTCTTCCCCCCACCCAGCAGAGGCACTCACCACTGAGCTCTTCTCAAGTAGGCTTTTATGTAAGTGTCATCGAGCTTCACTGCACTTGTGCAGTCTTCTATTGCATCATCTAGTTTCCTAAGCTTCAGGAGAGAGAGAGCAGTCATACTTCACATGGTGGTGATCGAGGGAGCCCAGAAGCTGTGAGCATGGCTTCAAAATTCTAAGGGGATTGGTCATGCTGGCTCTCCAATTGTCACACTTGTTCTTGGTCACTGGGAAAGTCTCTATCTCAGTGGACTAAGGACACCAAATTTGAAATTGGTTCCTTCTCTAAGTAATGGAAGCCAGGCACACTTATCTACAAGGATAAAACCACCTCTACTATTCCAGGTTAGTGCTCAACAGTGGAAATAGTAAGGGTGGTTCCTGCCCTCCATTCTTCCAGAGACCAACTAGAGCAGTGATGGCGAACCTTTTGAGCTCGGCGTGTCAGCATTTTTAAAAACCCTAACTTAACTCTGGTGCCATGTCACATATAGAAATTTTTTGATATTTGCAACCATAGTAAAACAAAGATTTATATTTTTGATATTTATTTTACATATTTAAATGCCATTTAACAAAGAAAAATCAACCAAAAAAAATGAGTTTGCGTGTCACCTGACATGCGTGTCATAGGTTCGCCATCACTGAACTAGAGGGATCAGGATTACTGGGATTTTTAACTACCGGAACTCTGCAAGGAGCCTACTCTTGTTTTCTACAGTGGATAGGACCACAGGGGCACTCTCTTTTCAACTGAGCATGGTGACCATCAGTTATGCTGAAGGAAAAAACCCAAGCCTGCCTCATACTCTCATTTCCTCCAAATCACTCCTAAAGAATCACTTGCTTAGGCAAAAAGAAGCAACAATACTTGCTTCAACAACTGTCCCAGAGCTCCTGTCATTCTCTGGAAAAAAAGGACTTTACATCGTTGCTCAAGTGCCCCTAAGTTCCACAGAAAATATAAAAGCTTGCCTCTCAGAAGGAAGGTCTTAATAAGCTGAGATACCAAACAGCTTTTCCTCCTGTCTTCTGGGCTACCCTCAGTGGGGAGATTTCCCAAGACCTCTTCCATGTCCCTTAAAAAAATCTCCATAGGCCCCCAGACCAAGTGCTTACCTTGGAATTAACCGTACCCCGATTACAGTAGAGTTTAGCATTTGTTTTTATATTGTTGGGGTCTATCCCCAGGGCTTCTGTGTACAGTTCATATGCTAGCTTGTAATTTCCTTCTTTAAAGGCTTTATTTCCATCTTCTTTCTTTGCTTTCAGTGCTTTGGCATTCTATAGAGAAAAGCAAGGGGAGGTCAGTTCACATCCAGAAAGCCTCAGAACCCCTGCACAGAGACTACCCTATTTTTAATTTCTTGATCCCAGTAGTTCAGCATCACACA
>NW_005367911.1:1241881-1257574 GCF_000412655.1 Myotis brandtii | reverse complement strand
GCTCTCTGTTCTTCACTGTGCTTCCTACAGAGTGGACAGAAGAAAACTAGATTTATAAAAGAAAACCAAGGAGAACTGTGTTTCCCAGGGTTTACCTCTACTCCCCAGGACAAGCATTACTACCTTTTCTTCACTGAGGGAAGAAAAGAAAAACCACTTAAATATTAAAAGGATCTGACCTATCTGATCACATTTATCTTTAGGCAAACTAAAGTAGTTCTGAAATCTTTTTTCTTTTTTAATGTAGAGAATTTTCATAAGAGTATATCTGAGTCAACCTGATAACACATGCCAGGGAGCGAAATCTCAAATGCTCCCCTGAAATCGTTCTAATAAAAGGACCAAGCATTCTGACAAGCATTCCTGTGATTCTAAAACCTTCCATTCCAAACTCTTAGAGGCTCAAAAAGGAAGCTTCTTTACCACACAGATCTGGTGCCTAGAACTTACTCTGCAAGCAACACAGGCCTTCTCATGGTCAGGAGCCATCCTGAGAGCCTGTACAAAAAACTGAACCGCCTTCTCAATACAATCTTCATAATAAAGGCAAAGACCTCGTACATACAGAGCATCCGCATTGGTGGAGTCCATTCGTAAAATGTCACTGCAATAGCAAGAAAGAAGGCACATTTAGCTGTGGTTTGGATTTCCCCACCATTACTATTTTATTTGTGGGTTTTTTCCTTGACCACGTGTCTAACATGGACGTATCCAAAGTAGACAGATTCCCAAGAATTTTTCCCAAACAAACCACATACATGCCTCACAATCTTTACTAAAATAGGGGTTAGCAAACTACAGCCCACAGGACCAAATCCTGTCTGTCACCAGTTTTTGTATATAAAATTTGATTGACACCAAGCCACATCATTCATTAATCTACTCTCTATGGCCGCTTTTGCACTACACAGGCAGAATTGAACAATTGCAACAGAGACCACATAGCTTGCAAAGCTTGAAATATTTATTATATTTAGAGTATTTGCAAACCCCTGGAATAGACAGAAAAGGACATTTAAAAAATAAAAACCATGCCCTGCCCGGTGTGGCTCAGTTGGTTGAGGGTTGTTCCATGCACCAAGAGGTCATCGGTTCAATTCCCGGTCAGGGAAATGCCCAGGTTGTGGGCTCAATCCCCAGTAGGGGGCGTGCAGGAGGCAGCCAGTCAATGTTTCTTTCTCTCCCTCTCCCGTCCTATCTCTAAAATCAATTCAAACATTAAAGAAATACAAATAAAAACTAAACAAATTCCCACATCTGTTCTTTCATATATAGCTTAAGTACTTACTATACTCCTATATTCCTTATGGGTTTTCAAATTTAGTCTAATATTTGGTTTTAAGTCCCAGGAAGGTCTGGTCAGCCCTAGCTGGCCTACCTACAAGACACACGGTAGCTACTGCTGTAGAATCTGACTTTTCAATGCAGAACTGGCCTGAATTCATACCTAGCCACAGACTGTGCTTCTGGATAACGACCCAGCATTGCTAAACATTCTGCTTTGAGGATTTTGAAGCGATGGCAAGCAGGGGCAAATTCTAGTGCACGATCCATGCAGAAAACCACCTACAGGGAGGAAGAAAGCAAATAAAGTTCTTCATCCTGGACTCCAGAAACGTCTTCATGTTAGTTTTGTCACAGGTAATAGATTCAAAGGAGAGTAATATCAGTTTAAGAACATACCTAATTCATTTGATTAAAGCACTGAAATAAGGAAAGCAGTTGATCCAGATGATAACGGTGACAGCAAATATGTAACAGTACTTTGTATATTAACTCACTTGATGCTCACACAATTTTATAAAGTAGGTAATATTATTACCCTTATTTTACTGATGAAAATACTAAAGCACAGGGATTAAATAACTTGTTCAAGGTGACCAACAGAAACAGGATTTGATCTTAAACACTAAGACTCCAGAGCCTATAACCTTAATCACCATGCTAAGCTACCTTCACAGTGAAGCATATCCACAATGACTATGATCAAAAACTCAAATTCTTCTAATGTAGAAACTGTTACTTGATACTTTGCATAGTTCATCATGTTTAGCCTTGTAAGACAAGAAGAACTAAAAAAAACCTGGTACGGAATCATTGCTATGTTATTAAAATTGCTCACAGTTCTCTCCTCCCTGTGTCAGGAACCTCAAATCTCAGAGTTCCATGGTGACCACTCTTCCACTTTTATTTTAGTAGAGAAATATGCCAATAAAACAATTCATTTACAATGGTCAGAAACCAAAAGACAAGTATCTCCCCCGCCCCCACGCCCAAACACATACACTCGCATACAGCTGGGATTAGTTCCCTCTTTCAGTTTCATAAAGGCTCTCTGTATATTTCTATTTTTTCTTTTTAGAAGTTTGTTCTCCAAGCTTTCATTTTTTGGTTTAGCTGCTATTCCTGGGAGATCCTTGCTCAATCACATTCTCCTCCAAGAATAACTGACCCAAAGGCAAAGTCTGGAGTTAAGGGTTACCCATTCCCTCTAATAATCTGGCCATAGGGATCAGAAAGAGATGAAGTTTGAAAACTCAAAGCAGCAATAACTCAAATTCCACAAACAGGAGACTAGTTAGATAATGCAGACCTTCATATAATGGAATACGATGTGGCTCTAAAATAGAACGAAGTTCTCCATGTATTAATATGGAAAGACTTCCAAGATCTAGTAAATGGTATAGAACCATGTAGAGCATATTACCTTTTATACCAAAAAAAGAAAGAAAATTAAGAGTCTATATTTGTATTTGCTTACATATGTAAAACAAAATTATGGAAGTAAATAGAACAGTGGTTCCCAACCTTCTGGCCCTTTAAATACAGTTCCTCATGTTGTGACCCAACCTAAAATTATTTTCGTTGCTATTTCATAACTGTAATGTTACTACTGTTATGAATCACAATGTAAATATCTGATATGCAGGATGGTCTTAGGCGACCCCTGTGAAAGGGTCGTTCGACTGCCAAAGGGGTCACGACCCACAGGTTGAGAACCGCTGAAATAGAACAAACAAGAATAGTGGCTACTATGGTGTGAGATCGAGGCAGGTGGAGGATAAGTTGGGGAAACACTTAACACTGAATATATTTATACTGTCTAGCTTTTAAACCACAAGAACCACCCGCTTGAAAATTAAATGTAAAAGTATGGGGAAGTAGATAAACACCATGAGCTGCTGCACTGGGAAGACTTTCTGCAGTATTAAAAGAGTAGTGGTAGAGATGCCTCTCCTTCAATGGCACAGGTTACTTCCTGGAAGTTCTAAGGACAATATGAAAATTCAGGTATTATGCAGGCAGAGTCATGGTATTAATTTTTCCTCTTTAAATGGAAAAAGAATGGGGGTGGGGGTAGGGGTGGGGAGCAGTCAGTCAACATTTCAGGAGCCACACCCTGTTGCTTTCACAAGGTTCTGTATGGAGATGGTTCTGTCATCATGGGGAGTGTCAGAGGCTCCGTGCTTCACTTCCCACCCCCATCTCCCTATGACTAGGGACAGCTGCAAGCAAAGAAGATCTTTGTTTCTTCTAACTTCATCTGTTCCCCCAGCCAAGATCATAATTCTTCATTTGTGACATCACCATGAGCTACAGTGGCGGGGGCTGGGATGTCACAAACAGAGGATTCTATCATAAAGTGGGGATTCTGGTTCCAGAGCGGGCAAGGGAGAAATGAAACCCAAAGGCCGCCTTTTGAGAGAAAGTTTTTGTCCACGTAAACCTCAGAAAACATGACAAGATGCAGAAGTGCTTTCCAAACATACACACACAAAACCAAATTTAAAAAAGAATGCACGTATAAATCACACTACAAAGTTACTGTGGTTATTAAAACCAATGGATAGAAGAGGGATGCTAAATAAGTTAATGCTGGGACTCTCCATAAGCTAATCAGGTATATACGTATTACCAAATAAAAGACCTTAACAGTGTATGACTTGAGAACAATTCTTCAAGTGAAACCTATATGTTCATGTTGATCAATGTCACCCCAATAAATTTAATTAAAGTAATAATAATAAAAAACAACCAAAAGAATAATTCTTAACTGTACACTTTTGTCAAACATTTATTGAGTATCTGTTGCAGAAAGCTCCAAGCGAATTCCGACATATAAAGCAACAACTCCGTTCCTTGGATGGTACTCATAAACTTCCTTTAAGTGATCTGAAAATCAATCCTGATCAATGTTTTTTAACCTTTTTGGGAGCCCTTAATCTCCTCTTTTGAAAGTCTAGTGAAAGCTACTTCTGAGTACCATCTAAAGAAGGGGGTTAGGAATTATTATACAGATGAGGCGTAACTACTGCAGCACCTAGAAAGATACCTAGAGCTTTTGTACTTTTCCCATGTTTCAGATTTGTCAACCCCTTTGGATTTAAATTTCCATGAACTATCACACAGCTCCATAAAGGGCAGTAGTGTGCTTTTGTAGAAAGGCCTAACATCAAAAAGGTAGTGATGTCAGGTTACATACACTATTCAAAATGTAAAAGGGCCTCTCTCTAGTTTTGATTTCTAGCTCCATCAAGCTCCCATAAAGCAGGTGTTAAAACTAGCTCTTGCCCTAACCGGTTTGGCTCAGTGGATAGAGCGTCGAACTGCGGACTGGGGGGTCCTGGGTTCGATTCCGGTCAAGGGCATGTACCTTGATTGCGGGCACATCCCCAGTAGCGGGTATGCAAGAGGCAAATGATTGATGTTTCTCTCTCACTGATGTTTCTAACTCTCTATCCCTCTCCCTTCCTCTCATTGATGTTTCTAACTCTCTATCCCTCTCCCTTCCTCTCTGTAAAAAATCAATAAAATATATTAAAAAAAACACACACAAAAAAAAAACAACTAGCTCTCATTATTAAAATAAAAATAGACGCCAGCAGGTGTGGCTCAGTGGTTGAGCATCAACCTATGAACCAGGAGGTCACAGTTCGATTCCCAGTCACGGCACAGATCCAGGTTGTGGGCTCGATCCCTGGTGTGGGATGTGCAGAAGGCGGCCAATCAATTAAATGATTCTCTCTCATCACTGATGTTTCTCTCTCTTTGTCCCTCTCCCTTCCTCTCTGAAATCAATAAAAATGTATTAAAAAAATAGATTATTTGCCCTGACTGGTTTGGCTCAGTGGATTGAGTGTTGGCCTGTGGACTGAAGGGTCCCAGGTTCGATTCCGGTCAAGGGCATGTACCTTGGTTGCGGGCACATCCCCAGTAGGGGGTGTGCAGGAGGCAGCTGATCGATGTTTCTCTCTCATCGATGTTTCTAACTCTCTATCCCTCTCCCTTCCTCTCTGTAAAAAATCAATAAAATATATTTTTTAAAAAATAGATTATCCAAACACAGTATTTACTAGTAATTCCAACTGGCTTTTCCTTTTTTTCCTAAAAGAACATTTTTAGACCACTATCTTATATAAAAAACAGGAACTCGTGTAACAAATTCATTTTGCTTTTTATCATCATAAAGCCAAATATAATTAACAAAAAAGTACTTTAGTAAAAAATAATTTTAAATGCCAGTGATGATGTGGAGCAATAGGAACTCTCATTCATTGCTGGTGAAAATGCAAAATGGTATAGCCACTTTGGAAGACATTTTGGCAGTTTATTGTAAAACTAAATATATTTTTATATAATCCAGCAATTACACTTCTTAAATTTACCCAAAGGAGTTGAAAAATGTCCATACAAAAATCTGCACATGGATGTTTATAGAAGCTTTATTCATAATTGCCAAAAACCTGGTTGTAACAATGTACCTCCAGTGGGGATGCTGACAAGGGGGGAGGCAGTGAGCATAAGAGAAATCTCTGTACCTTCTTCCTGATTATTCTGTGAATCTACAACTGTTCTAAAAGAAAGGATGTCTTAAAAAAAGAAAGAAAATAAAATTTTAAATTAAATTTACTATTCTAGATCTTCTGTACTATGCTACTACTCCTCTTAATTCTCTCTCTCTCTCTCTCTCTCTCACACACACACACACACACACAACTTTGTGAGGAAAGAATAAGATTTCCTTATAGTTGTACTTTACCTTCCGAAAATCCCGCTTCTCAAAATCCGTTTCTGCTATTTTCTCATATTCTATGACTGCGTTAGCATTCTTGAACTACACCAGAAAATCAGATAAGGGAGAGTTTTAATGAAGTTGTAGATTCAACCACCACAAAAATCAATAAGACTGATGAATGTGTTATTTCAAGAAAATCAGAACCACAGACTTTTCACAAATCAAGTTGGTGAAGATACAGCCAAACACCTTAACAGAAAGGTCAACGCCCTAATCTTACCCTCAATTTGATCTTAGAAACTCAAGAATACAAGAATCATGCCATGATATACTAGTAAACAAAATAAAGGCAAGGCATTGTCAGGGACTGAGCAAAAAAAACCTTGCAGATTCTCACTAAAATACATCCATGGGTAAACTGAGCATATATGGAGACGGCAATAAAACATGTTTCAGCCACCAATTTAATCAGGATTTGAATTTACTAAATTCTTTTTCTAAAATACGTTTTCTTAATTAATTTTAGGGGGGTGGGGGGGAGAGAAACATCGATTGGCTGCCTCCTGCACGCCCTCTACTGTGGATTGAGCCTGAAAAACAGGTCTGTGCCCTGACCAGGAATCGAGCCAGTGACCTCTTGGTTTATGGGTCGACTCTCAACCACTAAGCCACACTGGTTAGGCTAAATTTACTAAATTCTTTAGCCTCGCTCAAATCAGTTCTTTGATGCATCTGTCTATTCCCTTAGCAATCTTGGAAACCCTCTAATTTGCACAGATTTCTAAAGCTGTAAATCATATTCAAAACTCCTTTGAGCCAGGCCAGTATGGCTCAAGAAGTCCCTGGTTCGATCCCAGTGAGGGCACATGCCCAGATTGCAGGCTCGATCCCAGTAGGGGGCATGCTGGAGGCAGTAATCAATGATTCTCTCTCATCACTGATGTTTCTATCTCTCCCTCTCCCATTCCTCTCTAAATTCAATAAAATTAAAAAAAAAAAAAACCCACAAAAAAAACACAAAACACTCCCTTGACAGATTAAGAAGCTGAGGCTCAAAGAAACTATGAGACTTGCCTACAGTCACCCAGGTGTGGCTGATAACAGAAGTGAGACTAGATGTCAGTTCTGACTCTCAAGTCAATATTCCTTGCCTTTTTGATACAGATAGGATCAGACCCGTACCTCCTGTTGTGCCTGAGCATTTTTGTGATCCAATTCTAGGGCTCTCTGGAAACTGCGACAGGCTGCCATGGCATTCCCTAAAGATAGGTGGCATTTGCCTTCTCGTAGATGTCCCTAGAAGAAACACAAAGGACAACAAGGAGCATGAGTGGCCAAGCAGACAGAAATCAACAGCAGCAACAAACACTCACACAAAACCAACATGGGCCCTAACCGATTTGGCTCAGTGGATAGAGCGTTGGCCATCGGACTGAAGGGTCCCAGGTTCAATTCCGGTCAAGGGCATGTACCTCGGTTGCGGGCACATCCCCAGTAGGGGGTGTACAGGAGGCAGCTGATCGATGTTTCTCTCTCATTGATGTTTCTAACTCTGTCCCTCTCCTTTCCTCTCTGTAAAAACATCAATAATATACGTGTTGGTGAGTGTGAGTGTGAGTGTGTGAGTGTGTGTGTGTGTGTGTGTGTGTATATATAAACCCAACATGGGATGAAAATGGCTGGAGAAGTGGTTCTCAACCAGGGCTGATTCTGCATTCCATGGGACAGTCAGCAATGTCAGAGACATTTTTGATTGTTATAGCTGGGCAGGGAAGGGGTGCTACTGATACCTTAAAGGCCAGGGATGCTGCTAAACATCCTACAATGCACAGGATACAACCTCACAACAAAGAATTATCTGGCCCAAAATATCAAGAGTGTTAACACCGAAAACCCCTCGGCTAGAAGTCAACTGCAGCAACTCAGTCCTCCCCAAAGAGCCCATTACATACCCGGACGAAACTGTCATCCAACCTCACTGACTGCTGTGCATCTCCAAGAGCTTCCCGGAACCTTCCAAGCATCATCAAGGTGGCTGCTCGATTCCCATAATAGCTAGCATTTTTAGGACACATATCTACAGGAAAGGAAGGAGGTAAAACAAGGTTTAGAATGGGTCATTGCTCCAAAAACTCAAGGGCCATCTCCCTCAGAACTATAATAGGAATGATGACACTCTTTAAAAAGCCACCATCAAATTTTTGACTACCTGTGCAAATGGATAGCAGCAATGGTGCAATTTAAAAATAAAACACGGCATTAAACTTAGCTTTAAAGTGCATTAATTATCTTTTGGAATAGGGGTCAGCATATTTATCTTCTTACTGGACTGTGTTTTATATAACTAGATATGAAAACGAATTTGCATCTGTTTAGCTGGGGATGGGAAACCTGTAAAGCAAGTTAGGTAAGAAAAATGCTAGCATGGGATTAAAATATGTTGACAAATTGAGGATGGAGGTAACTAAGACCTGACAATGTTCAGAAAGGCAATGACTGAAATGCATTTAGGTGGGCATCTTTTTGCCATAACATTTAGAATTTCTGGAGTTGCTTTTAATTTTCCAGAAGAACTACCATCCACTTAAGTTAGAAAAAGTAATTTCCGCCTGGCCAGTGTGGGTCAGTGGTTGAGCATCACCCCAAGAACTAAGAGGTCCCCGGTTCAATTCCTGGTCAGGATACATGCCCAGGTTGCGGACTTGATCCAGTAGAGGGCGTGCAGGAGGCAGCCAATTGATGTTTCTCTCTCATTGATGTTTCTATCTCTTTATCCCTCTCCCTCCCTTCTCTCTAAAAATCAATAAAAACATTAAAAAAAAAAAAGTAATTCCCTCGTGAGGCCATTAAGCTTGAATATATGCTACTTCTTAGAGAGGAACTATTTATAACAGTATTTAGCAAATTATTTTCCAGCATAAGCACTAGGTTCATCTCACCTATGGCTTTTGTATAATAGTTATAAGCTTCATTGTAATCTTTCTTGGCATAGTATGCATTTCCTTGTTCCTTGAAAGACTCTGCTTCCCTGAAAAGGAGAGAAAGAGAATCATGTTACTCTCTACACCAGTGATGGTGAACCTTTTGAGCTCGGCGTGTCAGCATTTTGAAAAACCCTAACTTAACTCTGGTGCCGTGTCACATATAGAAATTTTTTGATATTTGCAACCATAGTAAAACAAAGACTTATATTTTTGATATTTATTTTATATATTTAAATGCCATTTAACAAAGAAAAATCATCCAAAAAAATGAGTTCGCGTGTCAGAGTTGTCATAGGTTCGCCATCGCTGCTCTATACCTAGGCAATCACCTCTTTATTCGCATAGGAGCAATCTTTGGTCTAGAGCCCCTGCCTGGCAAATTGAGCTGAAAGTTAGTGTGACACTTGAAGGAATTTACAGATTTGTTCAATTGGCTGAGGTTCAAAAGAAGGTGCTAATGAAGGAATCAATGGTCTTCAGATGTTATTTTTTGTCACTTAGATACATTTAAACTAAGAAAACCTCTCTCATGCCACCTGCCTTGCCTCACTACTTCCACCCGAAGTCACTGTCCTTTTGACAGGCAAATTTAGACACAGAAACTGAATCTTTATATATTTACTTCCTTTCCATTGTGTCCCAACTGCTGCCACTTTAGTGAACTTACAAAAAAATAAGCTAAAGCCCTAACTGGTTTGGCTCAGTGGATACAGCGTTGGCCTGCGGACTCAAGATTCCGGTCAAGAGCATGTACCTTGGTTGCGGGCACATACCCAGTAGGGAGTGTGCAGGAGGCAGCTGATCGATGTTTCTCTCTCATCGATGTTTCTAACTCTCTATCTCTCTCCCTTCCTCTCTGTAAAAAATCAATAAAATATATTTTTTTAAAAAGTGAGCTACAGATAATTTCATTCAGGGCAACTGATTTCTCAATGTAAAGTGGGTCATATCCTTAGAATTTTAACGATTTACTATCGTGAAAAGTGGCTCATGCATTTATCACTGGAAGGACAAGCAGAGCAAAAGCAGAAGGCAAAGGAGTTAAAAGCACAGCATATTGGTGTTTAAGAAAGAAAGCAGAGTGACAGCAAAGACCAAGAACTTGGATGACAGGGACATATGAGGTATAGGCTGCAATGCCATGCTCTAAAAACCCATCTTCCAGTGTTCCCTCTGCCCATCACGTACTTTCTGCCCCCTCTATTATTATATCCCTGTAGTACCTTGTATAACCACCAAGTGGGTAATAGCAGAATTTCTGCCCTAACCCAAGATACATTTTTTAAAAATATATTTTATTCATTTTTTTTTACAGAGAGGAAAAGAGAGAGATACAGAGCTAGAAAGATCGATGAGAGAGAAACATTGATCAGCTGCCTCCTGCACATCTCCTACTGGGGATGTGCCCGCAACCCAGGTACATGCCCTTGACCGGAATCAAACCTGGGACCCCTCAGTCCGCAGGCTGACGCTCTATCCACTGAGCCAGACCGGTTTCGGCTCAAGATACATTTTTTTTTGAAGCTGTGCCATTAGACAAACTTTCTAACTTTATTCTCGGGCCATACAAACGTATCAACTTAAAAATTAGCCTGCCCACAGGCGGCCCAGTGGTTGAGCATCAGACCTATGAACCAGGTCATGGTTCGATTCCCAGTCAGGGTACATGCCCTGGTTGTGGACTTGATCCCCAGTAGAGGGTGTGCAGAAGGCAGTCGATCAATGATTCTCACTCATCATTGATGTTTCTATCTCTCTTTCCCTTCCTCTCTGAAATCAATAAAGATATATTTTTAAAAAATTAGCCTGTTATAGCCCTAGCTGGGTTACTCAGTGGTTAGAGCACTGGCCTGCGGACTAGCCTTCGGTCAAGGGCACATGCCTGGATTGCTGGCTCGATCCCCCAACTGGGGGCTTGCAGGAAACAGCCAACCAATGATTCTCTCTCATCACTGATGTTTCTCTCTCTCTCTCCTTCCCTTTGAAATCAATAAAAACATATTAAAAGTCCGAAAAAAAAAATTAGCCTGCTATGTTTGGTCAAACATTTAATTAACTCACCCCTAATGCCTTGGCAGGGCCAGACCAAATGATTTCAAGGTCCTTATATGGCCTATGGGCCAGATGTCCCCCACCCATCTTAAAGGCACAAACTAGTAACCTCTATCAAAGATACCCAAAATCATTCCACTGACCAACTTGAATGACAAAGATACATTCTTTGTCAAAATGATTACCACAATATTACTAAAAAATCTGAGCATTTTTGTTATAAGGAAGAGTCTTTGTTTCTTTTCTTATCCTCCAGATATGTAAAAACAAACTGAGTTTAAGGGTTGCCTGAAGTGAGGAAAGAAGTACATAGTTCTTAACCTTGTAATGGCCTGGGAGTTTACAGCTTGACTGGATGAATACTGGCATTGGGGAGATTTGTGATTTATTTATGTATGTATTTTAAACTACAAACTGGCAAAGCTGCCCTCCTTTTACTGAGGTGATCTCCCTTTCCATTCTTCTCCATGACTGTCCTGGCAAGTTCTACAAATATGAAAAAGTGCTAGAAGAAAGCATAATGGGAATGACCTAAAATGCTAAAAAGAATTTAATTGTGATGGACATAAATCTGTTTTGAGTAATTTTTTAAAATATATTTTATTGATTTTCTACAGAGAGGAGGGGAGAGGAATAGAGTTAGAAACATCGATGAGTGAGAAACATCGATCAGCTGCCTCCTGCACACCCCCCACTGGGGATGTGCCCGCAACCAAGGCACATGCCCCTGACCGGAATCGAACCTGGGACCTTTCAGTCTGCAGTGTGACGCTCTATCCATTGAGCCAAACCATTTAGGGCTTGAGTAATTTTTTTATATCAACTGTCACAATGTATAAAGAAGCCATGTGCTGTTGAAAGTCCTCAAGAAGGATCCCCCAACTGCAAGACTGTGGGACCGACGGCAATCTTTCTACATGGTGTGCACCATCCTATAACTCTCAGTGAACCAAGGCACTACATAAAAACTAGGAGGAGCCTATCCCGTCAGAGCAGACATGCCAAGAGAGTCGAAGAAAGGGCTTCCCCAACACTGGATTTCAGAAGTTGAGTCAAATTCCTGTGAAGAAATGAGTAGTAAATTCAAAGGAAACATCAGGTCCAAAATCATGCCCAAAAAGACCTAGCCGTTTCTTCAGCTGGCTAGTGGCTGAGGATACACAAATTCTTGAGGAAAACCGAAGGCATCTAAGCACTTGGATAGACGTGTCAACAGTATAAAGCTTGCCAGTCAAAGGTGAAACAATCTGTAGAGCTACTGCAAGGTGGCCTTTCAGGAAACACTAATCCCACGGAGGCTAGCAAGTTCAGCGAGGGCTTCTAGTAAAAATGCAAAGGGTGATTTCTGTGGAAGATTAGTAATAATCATTGAGGCCAGGTACTTTCCATACATTATTCCCATTTTTCAAAGGAGGAAATAAGGTTTAGAGGGAGAAAATTGGCCCAAGGTCAGGCTGTCAACCCACACCTGTCAGATTCCAAAGCTCTGCACTCTGTACCCTGCTATGCTTTCTCTCTCATGTTCACCTCTATCTATTGCCTAAGACTTAAAAGTTAATCTGTACTTCCAGGAACAAGACATGGGCAATGAACATGAATTTCTTTAAACTAAGACAAAAAACAGCCCAGCGTATAAAACCCAACTCCAGAACTGCAACCTGCATTTAAATAAGCAAAATGACATTCTAACAATTAGTCATAGAGAGAGCAGGGCTCCTTTAAGATGCGAGACCTAGTGAACTGGACTTCGCCTCCCCCAAGAAATGCATTTCATTTTAGTAAATGGTGAGTAGATTCCATTCTAGAGCAAACAAAGCGAGTAATGTAGAGTCAGCCCACAGCAAAAAGAACAAGAATTGTGTTGTGACAAGTTACCATGTTTTTAACCTCACACGGCACAGCGTCAGGGCAGAATTAGCTATTCCCACACAATTGCCTCATGAAAAGGACTTATTTTCATAGAAACATGGTTGATTAACAGCTGCCTAAACAATGGCACTTGGTGCTGCTTTTAGACTGAATGCTTATTTTTTGCCTCCAGGTCCAATGCCCAAAGTGGAGTACCTCTCCATTTTGGTCCTCCCCACCAAATACATGACAAGCTTTAACCAACGGGCCTGACCCTGCGAGACCAGCCAAGGAAAGAGTGGATCTTTGGAATCCAGCATGGCAGCAGCAAGAACTGAACAAGGCTGCATCAGGAACAATTCCAGGGTCAAATCCATTCAAATCCTGCCCTGGGAGTCTGAGAAGGGGTTGAACTTGTTCAAGTTGCCCTTACAGCAAAGGGACTGAAGGATGAGATGTCAAAGGCGTGGGACTGGAAAAGAAGGAGAAGAGCTGGTTAACACTGGAATTGAGGGCAATCTGGAGGTGGCATCTGTCACTCCACTCACTGCCAACGTCAACTCATTTGATAAGCAAGTGAGATAAACACATACCTATTAAAACACATCAGTACCGAGAAAGGAAGAATTAGGATTAACTGCATTCACCAGGACAATCTAAAAAAAGGAAAGGACTCCAAAAGGGACTACATTAAACTACAAATTATCTTTTATGTCCACAAAATAAAACTCAGACTAAACCCTGAAATATAATACCCCAGCAAAATATAGACTTGGCCATAACTGACCTGATGGACTATTAACAGCTGTGCTCTATTTCTAGTATTTTTTCAGATTTTCAAAGGATTTCCAATGAAGATCTTTGAAATGGCCTTCTCAAGTGGTTATGATGATAATATCATGTGTCTCCCAACACAGGAAGAGCAACGGAGGCACCCAAGGGGAACGCACAGGTTTCCTAACTCCTGGAGTCCTATATTTTTTCCCTCCAGATCTTGCTGGTTTCGAGATTTTTAGATTAAAACTAATTTATCTAGTTCCCTACCCAATCCTTGAGTCAACTCTAAGCAGAATAAGCTTCACTTCTCTGATTTTCCAAGAGATGCTGGAAATGACTTTACCTCCCCTCCACCAAATCAATTCTTTCACGTTAATAGCCGCCAGCAACAAATTCTTATGAAAACAGCTACTGAAAAAAGGTTTTCAAAAACTCTGTCCTCTTTGGACGTATGATGGGATGGTCTCCCGTAACAGGTTCATTGCTGAAGGGCTGGGGTCAGCCTTCCCTCAGACGGCTATAGATAAGGAAAATACATTCCATTCTTGGTTTGCTTTGCTACTCTAAAATGTATTTCTTTTCAGAAATAACCTTATCAATTGGAAAAGTTCAGCCCTGAAAACCTGCTCTTCTACACCACATGTGTGTTAAAAATCTGTATATCCTCTGATCATGCAGGTACATTCTCTCTCTCCCAACTGAGCACTCATTCATCACAGATGCTAACTAATCCAATAAACACTGCCAAGGGAATCATTTCACACAGGTCTTAGCAGGGCTCAGCATCATATGATCAAAACAGACAATTTGGGCTTATGATTACCAGCCAACTTTGCACATTTGCAGCTCAGCTAAATTAAAAACACATTAAAGCACCATAGTTGACATTGCAACGTGCCCCAAATTAGATGTCCTTAACAAATTTCCATTTCTCTCTAAATACTTCCAAGTTGTGCACTTAAGCAAGATCTTTGCCTTGGTCTAACTAGTCTATCTTTTAGCAATTAAAGGGGTATTTAGAAAATGTAATCAGCTTTCACTAATGCAGGATTCATTGGGTGGTAGTTTTTTAAACATTCTCAACATGGCTGGGTTCACTCTGGAATTGCTTCACATACATTTGTAGATTATTAAAATAGCGATGAGATGCTTCACCATTCATACAGTATCATTTTAAGATACTGCAGTGCACGAAAAATAAAGACCAGCATGGTTTCATGATTCTGCAACATTCTTAGCTTGGGAAATGCTGAATAGATTTTTCTATGACAAAAACATACCACACTGCTTTTATTTACTTAAAGTATTTGGCTAGAATAATGTATTTTTAATAAAGTTCAGCTCTTTCAATGATGGCATTAATAATTGTTTAATTCAAAACAGATGCAGCAGCTAGAATAAGATTTTTTTCTTTTCATTTTCTTAGAAAAAAAATCTAGCTTTGCTAAAATTACAACTCAGGACAAAATGATTTATTTTGTTAGCACAGGGGAGTGTTTAGGGACCTTTGATTTTGAAGACTATTTTATTGGCAGGAAGAACCTTAGAAAAAGATATCTTCCCTTTTCTTACCCTCAGGCTATTAAGAATAATACTTTATACTGCCAGTGAGACAATATTTATGCATTCCTACTATATTTACTACTTCCAAAATGTCACCCTTATTCTATGATTGTGCATTCCTACTATATTTACTACTTCCAAAATGTCACCCTTATTCTGATTGTTGCACCCAGTTCTTTTATTCAGTCAGATTTACTAGTTGCCTGCTGATCTAGAAATGTCCTCCACCCTTCAGAATTCATGGGATCGTGGCCAGTGTCAGAGTAGAAATTCCTTCCTCCTTCCCACAGCCTGAAACCTCTTGTCCCCAAAGGCTGGTCACAGGGCCTGTTTCATGTTGTAATCTCTATGACCTTCATAAGAGAGTAAAGTAAAAGGAGCCCAGGAGCCTAACTTTGATTTTGTCTTCATATATATATATATATATGTGTGTGTGTGTGTGTGTGTGTGTGT
>NW_005367911.1:1238226-1241786 GCF_000412655.1 Myotis brandtii | reverse complement strand
GAGCCCTAGGGGTATGTCTGACTGACGGCTTAGGCCCGCTCCCTGGCTCAGGGCTTCTGGCTGAGTGGCGCTCCTCCTGTGGGAGCACACTGACCACCAGGGAACAGCTTCTTCATTGAGCGTCTACCCCTGGTCATCAGTGCGCATCATAGCGACCGGTTGTTCTGCCATTCGGTCAATTTGCATATTAGCCTTTTATTATATAGGAAGATTGATTTTAGAGAGGAAGGGAGAGGGAGACATAGAAACATCAATGATGAGAATCGTTGGTTGGCTGCCTCCTGCACGCCCCCTACTGGGGATAGGCCCCGCAACTCTGGCATATGCCCTTGACTGGAACTGAACCCGGGACCCTTCAGTCTGCAGGCCAACACTCTAGCCACTGAGCCAAACCGGCTAGGGTTGATTTTGTCTTACCAAATACATATTATTCTCTTTCTTATCATCTAATCTAGGGGTGATTTGACAATCTGAGTTTCACACTGATAGGGGGAGCCATACACGACTTAATGCAAGGTACTGCACACTGAGTGCAAATAAAGGAAGGCTTCATTACAGTTCAGAGAAAACGGCAGGTGGGCTTTATCCAACTGCTACCAGCTGGTAAAGGTGGGCTACCCAGCTTCCCTTACCCAATTTCCTATAAAAGACAGAGCTGCTTTTACTTTAAAACACAATTAAAACACTTGCCCTACCCCCTAACCAAAAGAGGGAAGATGATGATGATGAACAAAATTTATAAACATACAGTTCAAATTGTTCTGTCTAGATATTCAGGGGGAAGCTTCGAGAGAGGCAGCGGCAGAGAGACCAAGAGTCACAAACACAGTCTACACGAGGCAGCAGCACTCTCTACTGTTCAAGTAGGGAAAGACACCAGGCAACATGCTGGGTGGAGTTGGCGCTGTCTCTTTCAATGGGGGGAAAATTGAGCAACCAATCAATCAATCTGGACAAAAATCCCATCAGTGCAGGCCGAAGGATAGTCTCATAGAAAATAGCTGAACTGTGACTTATGCTAGTTCCTTAAGAGGGAGGTATCTCGATCTGTGGAACCTACCTAACCTTCAATGACCACTGCGGAAAGGACACGGAACCATCAAGCTGCTTCTGAGGAACAAGCTTCCCTGAAGCCATTCTGAGGACACAAGGCACTGGCTTTTAAGAATTAGCCAGAGGCTTGTTTTCATAACATCCCAAACCCACCATTTTCTATTCCTTGGTTCCCAATTCTGTGAAATTTCCCTCCTCATGAGGACAGCAACAATCTAGAACTGCCTGGGCCAGTATGGCTCAGAGGTTGAACTTTGACCTATGAACCAGGAGGTCAGGGCACATGGCCAGGTTGTGGGCTTGATCACCAGAAGGGGGTGGGCAGGAGGCAACCAATCAATGATTCTCTCTCATCATTGATGTTTCTATCTCTCTCCCTTCTCTCTGAAATCAATAAAAATACATTTTAAAAAATCTAGAACTGAGGTACTAAGGAAAGGCTGCTTTCTGAAGGTTTGTGTTTTTTTGTTTTGTTTTGTTTTGTTTTGGGGGGAGAGGGGATATGGGAACCAATGTGGGGAATCTGGATCGTCAACTAGTATTTTGCTTCCAAAGTTCTCTAGGTTCCTTAGTTCAACAGGTGGTTGGTTGACTGTCTAAGAGCAAACTGTTTTAAGACAGATATTCCAAAAATAAGAAAGGGTCCTGTTTGCCTCACTCTGTCCCGCACCCCCCCCGTTTAATATTAGAATCAGAAGAGTTACCACTTCGCTAATCAGACAGTCTGGACTCCCCACATAAACATGAAGTTATATGCCAAAAGAATATTAGGTCTCAGAATTAGACTTTAAAAGTCAAATATTCCTCTTCATATTACCATTTTCAAATGACTCATACCCCGACCAATGGTGGAATAAAACACAGGAACTGCCATTTCGATCTGGTGGAGGGAGAAAAAAATTGTTAATCCAATAATAAAATGAATAGACTACTGGGATAACGTACACTCCGATTCCTGCCCTTACTGCTGAAATCCAGACAGTTTAAAAGAATACCTGCAACGACCTCTAAGTAACTTCCACATCACTCAGCACTGGAGAAAGGGGACAAACATTAGTGGAGTAAGGGAGAAATGGGCTCTCAGAGGGACTCTGCATCAGACCACAAGGCACCTAGGCAGCCGCTGACCACTGTTCTCCAATCTTCTAAAATCCTAAAAAAAGAAAGCAAAGGCAAGTGCCCAGTACTCAGTCAGCTTTTTAAAACTTAGAATACTAGCTTCAATGGCTAAACTAATTCCTGATTGGCTGGAATGTACATATGGCTGGGCTTTAAGCCAATCAGAGTTCTGGTCGTTGGGAATGGACTAGACACAAGAGCAACTGCCACTTACTGGCCCATCATTTTATTAAAATCTCAGTTCTCAAACTTAATTTGTTCCAGAAGGCTGTTCAAGAAGAGACCTGTTCAAAAACTGAATCATTTTTTCCCATTAAAAATAATGTAAATTGAATTCATTCCAGACCCCCAAATGATTGTTTTAAACTTTCTTATATACAGTATATGTCTAGTGTACTGTTTAATCTATAAACAAACACTTCTTAAATTTAACCAACCAGCCCCTTAAATGAATCACAGGGGTGCAGCATCTTCCCTTTTTCACATATCACTACCTCCAAAATGTGGTCACTGGCTAATGCTTTTCCTTTATCCAAATCAACGACAGTGTTTCTACCTCTTAATTGCCTGTGATCATTGTTTCTTTCACACTCTCAGCAACATTAGCATTCTTGATGGCCTTTTTATGTTTTAAAATTGTGCTAATCATCCATTTCTCCAGCAACAAAAGCAAAAAAAACCCCAAAAAAACCACAAACCAAAAAACACCACACATATATTCACAGCAATTTCCTGAGATGTTAACAATGCCAGATTTAGAGGTAAACTGACTACATTCTCTCCTTTGTTTGTGGTCTGAGAGCCGCTTTTTGTCAAACGGGTGTATTAGCAGAAAAGGGTTGTCAGGTCCAGAACTGAAGTTTTGTGCAAAGATTTTCGGAAAAATTTTAAGTGAACAACTTGGTCAAGAATAGAATTAATTGTCCGAGATGGGAGACATTTGAAGAGTTTGTAGCTCAGTGTACCTGGCTCTGGTTAATATGTGGTTCCGAATTAGAGCAGCAAGGAACAGAGAGACCTTTCCTTCCTCTGTACTCTACCTTTGTTCCAGTTATAATGAACAATTTTGACAGTTGTTAAATATTAGGGTTCAATTAATGTGTTGGTATTTAGGATTCTGTATTCCTAGGTTTAACCCTTCTTTAACCATGGCTCATTTTGATAGGGGCAGAAATGAAATATTGGGGACCAGCTATCACTGTAAGAAATATTAATCATGCTGTTAACCGTGATTGCTTTATTCTGATTAGAGAAGGCACATTCTAACCTGGCTGGGAATTGCATGCGCACCTGGGGGACCTGGGAGCTCACCCTGAAATGTAGCCCATCCTCCCCATCAGGGAGCTGCCTATTATCATGGAAAGATGAACAACCTTGTGGCAGAAACC
>NW_005367911.1:1232822-1237592 GCF_000412655.1 Myotis brandtii | reverse complement strand
CGGACCCATGGATTGTCCGGTTACAATTTGTTCCATCTCCCATTTTTTCACCTTTGACCCCAAAACAAATGAAAGCTGAGAGTAATGTTTCTTACTGATTTGGGTTCAAGATCAAAGAATAAATTCCCATTTAACTTGCAGGCTTACTGAAATGTCTTAAGCTTTCTGCCCTGGAACTTCAAGAACAAGTTTAGGGGGACAATTGACTAAGAATTGAAAGCAGGGTGAGGAACAAGGAGGGAAACTTCAGTGAAGGCTATGAATTCCAAAATGTCCCAAGGAGCCACAGTAAACAGCAATAGCGGCAAATCCTGGGATATGGACTCAGGGTTTAGTGCTTCCCACAAACAATCCTATCTTATCCTATATAATAAACCCCAATATGCAAATCGAACGAACGGCAGAACGACCAGCAAAACGACGGTCGCTATGATGTGCACTGACCACCAGGGGGCAGACGCTCAATGCAGGAGCTGCCCCCTGGTGGTTAGTGCGTTCCCAGAGGGGGAGCGCCACTCAGCCAGAAGCTGACCTCACGGATGGTGATTGCAGCGGTGGTGGTGTGAACCTCTCCTGCCTCTGCTGCAGACAGGCAGTAAGGAGCAAGGGGTCCCAGACTGCGAGAGGGATGTCTGACTGCTGGCTTAAGCCTAAGCCAGTAGGTAGGCATCCCCCAAGGGGTCCCGGACTGTGAGAGGGTACAGGCTGAGCTGAGGAAACCCCCCACGCCCCCTGCCCAGTGCACAAATTTTGTGCACCAGGCCTCTAGTATAGACATATAGACGAAAAAAATAAAAGGCAAAATCCACAAAGAGTTTACAATACCTAGGTACTAAGAAAGGGTCTAAAAATAACTGTTCCTGTTTGCATCCATGAGGAAAACAGATACAGAAGAGTTAAGATCATCAGCTCAAAGGAATCAGGTAATGTCACTGTTCTTCAGTCTATGGCTTCCATTGGTTATTTTAAACCTCATTGTCTCTTCTATTAATGAACAATGTGAACTCCTTTGATTTTACCATAATAAAGACTTTTGGAGCCCAAGCTGCTCCCCAGCCCAGGAAATGTGACCAGAGCCTTCAATCAAGATAGGTATTCATAAATTAGATAAAGCAATCAGCAACTTCCCAGGACAGCTGTAATGTAAAACCTATGAAATTTAGCTCTCTATCTTCCAAGTTGCTTTATCTGTTCTGGTAGGGAAAGAAAAATAAATAATCTTCATGTACTGAAGCTGATCTATTTTGGAGTGCCAACTAATGCATCTTTTATTTTAGCCTCTCAGCTGCTATGAGCTCAAAGAACTTCGTTAGAGTGACAGGCAAAAAAATAAAGTCCATTTCTTTTCTTTGATACACTAAAGCTAAGGAAATAAAACACGCAGCCATTTAAAATGCTGTTACCATGAAGCCCAGTGTCTTGAAAGCTCTGCTCATTTTGCCTCCTATGGACTGTAACAATTTAGCAGCAGCAGCAGCAGCAGCAGGATGCCCCTAAGCCAAGATAAGATGCAAGGAAGGACTCCTTGCTGGACTTCACAAAAACAACCCAAGAGACCCATCAACTCCCATGTCCCCAAGTGAACTGGTAGTAAGACTGTAACCAGAGACGTCAACTTGGCCAAATGACCAACCAAGCCAGATAGTAAAGGGCACTTATAAGGGATGTTCCTATCCGTGCTCTCTGCTATGACCTCATAGGAGGATTTCCAGATATATGAAAAATGCAAATAACCTTTCTCCAAAACTTCTAAATTCCCACTCCATTTTCAGCATACATAACCAAGTATTGGAAAACCATACATAAACAAGTCTTTATCTTAATAACAGATCCCAATGTTTACGTAAACCTCCTAAGGCAGGCAGAAAACAAACCTGTGATTTTTTTCTGTTTATTTCACTCTGTTTTCTTTTGATTTGTTCACCCTGGTGGTACATAGTAAACATCTAAGCTTTATTATATTTAAAATAAATCTATATAAATATGTCTAGCATGTAAGTCTATTTGGTAAGAATAGTTTTTATAGTTAAATTTAGTTGTTGTTTTTTTAATGGTAGATGAAATAATTGTGCATTTTACAACCAATGGCATCTTTTAAAAACATTTATTTTAATTTGTATTGAATTTATTGGGGCGACATTGGTTAATAAAATTATATAGGTTTCAGGTGTACAATTCTGTAATACATCATCTGTATACAGTTTTGTGTGTTTACAACCAATGACACCTTAAATTTCATGAAATAAGGCAGTTAACATTAAGTCAACACCCTCCCTTATTTTGTTATGCTGCTACGAAATACCATGTTTTGGGATAATGTAGTCACATTACAGAATCACCAGTTTTATGTTTCTTAATATATCTTCTTAAATATCTTAAGTTTTTTTTATAATTTTATGATAGAACATCCTCTAAGGATGTATTTTTTTTTTTTAAGGAAACGAATTTGATTTAGATAGGGGAGCTTTGAAAAGGAACCCAAATTAGGGAGAGACCCTACATCAGATATTTACACTGAAAAGAATGAATTTAAATATTACATACAGCCCAAGACCCTATTTAAAGCGCAACGAACCAAAGAACTCTTTTCACAAGAAGTTAATCCTTACAATTAATTTAAGCTCTGTGTTGGGGTAGTTGTATTTCCCATTTTACAGCTCCTTAATGATGCAAATGATGTTTAATTCTAAATATCTGGAAAGAACTAGGACCGATGTGAAAACTCCTAAGTAAGTGTGGTGGGCAGTTAGACATGAGCAGCGCAGGGATGATGGGCCAGGTACAGAAGGCCACTAGGGTGGAAAGCCCCAGCAAAGGGCAAAACTGGGACAACAAGGACCTTGCCCCCAGGGTAACCTCTCACCTCGCATTTCGCAGGTCAGGCGGTTCAGACCCTCCCCTGACCTTTCCTCCCCTAGCATGCTGCTAGTCCTGTGGGTCAGACCCTCCTAGAGGGGAATGAGTGAGGGGGCCGGAGGATAGCCCTTACACATTAAACCTCCAGGACAATGAGGTTCTGATCCACATCAAATACATACAGGCCTCACTGTGTTTCAGCTCCAGGCCCAGGAGAGCAGCAAAACCAGACAGACAAAGCCATGTAACTAGAGACTCAAGTAAGGAGGTTGCTGAACCGAGGTCCAGTCGCCGATAACATTGTTATTGCGCTGACGTTAGGATCAGCTGCATTGACTGAGGATCCCTGGTGCCGACCAATCAGTAAAGACCACAACCCTGAACCGACACACCTGGAAAGCTGGTCAATATTCTAGGGGATCCTCCCAAGACCTCCAGACAAATACCCTCCAGGACCCAGAGCAGCAGTCTCTCTGGAGAGGCTTCCCCCCCCTCACCTTCCTCCCCCAGGTGTGTTTTCCTTGCTTCTCTCTCTCTCTCTCTACGCTCCAGGGGCCCTTGTCTAGCCTCTGCCGTTTGTGCCCGGAGCCCATGCAGCCCAGCTGGCTCACGCAGGTGTGTTTTCCTTGCTTCTCTCTCTCTCTCTCTCTCTACGCTCCAGGGGACCTTGTCTAGCCTCTGCCGTTTGTTCCCGGAGCTCAATGCAGCCCAGCTGGCTCGCTTCTTCCACCTCTGACTTTCCAAATAAACTTCTGCTCGTCTCTGAGTCTTGGCTCTGAATTCTTTCTGGGCCAGAACTCAAGCACCAAGGGTGCTGAGCCAAGGTCCAGTCGCCAGTACCTGCCGGGTGCCCATTTTGCCGCCGACAAGAGACCAGACGCTGGTATCCCGAGCTCTCTGATCGCCCAGGGACCTCCTACACCTGGTCAGCAGCTCCCAGCAGGTCAGGCGCTGGGAACACTGGCTGCAGTAACTCGCCTTACTTTTGACATCTACTCACGCTGCCTCACTCCATCTTACGATTAATACCTCGGCGTCCTGATTTCAGATCGCATGCACAAGTCCTACCTCCCACCTCAAGCCACCCAGACTGGAGACGACATTCACAGGCTTGGTATGAGGACACGGAGTATGTGGGAAGGAGGCCGAGAGGACTGTAATCAGTCCATCTGCCGCCGATTAGGAAAAGGGGCCCCAGCACCTCTTCGTTCCTTTGGCTTCGGGATGAGGAGCGTGAGCACCCACAGCTGTGTCCCCACCCCACCTCCCACCACCTGCCCCGGCGGTGGCTGGAACCCAGAGAGTGTTCTCGAAAAACACTCACTCAGCAGCTCCCTAGGCTGGTCCGGCCTGGCCAGCTCGAGCCACGGCAGCTGCCCAGCAGCGTCAATAGCGCCCAAGCAGCTGCCCTCCTTGCTGCTGCACTTAAGGGGGAATCACGGCCCGGAGAGGGATGAGGGTATGACTCGGGAGGGGGGACGCCGGGGTGGAGGGAGGGGCGTCCGACGTGCAGAGCACGAAACCAGCCCCTCGCTCTTCCTCTTTATCATCTTCCACTTCTGGGGTCACTGTGGGGAGGGGGCGATCAGGCCCAGAGTGCAGACACACCATCACCTCGGACCCAGGCCAGTGCTCGCTGGGGTATGATGACGGAAGAAGAGGATGAGGAGAGCACGGGCTTTGACTGACGACAATGCACAGAAGTTCGGGCGGGGGTCACGGTCGCCGCGCCGCCGCCCCCGCCCGGAACAGACCCCAAATGCCCCCAGAGACCAAGTCTCCGCCGTAGGGACGACCTTCCCCTCTGCTGCAAAACGACCGGGGCCTCAACCCCCAAGCCAGGCGGAAGCCGGAGGGGAGGTCCGACCTCCGAGAGCGCCCCTTCAGGGGGTCCATCCGGACTGGATCGCGAGC
>NW_005367911.1:1229935-1232674 GCF_000412655.1 Myotis brandtii | reverse complement strand
TTGTAGCTGCATCATGGCAGGGACCGGTTACCCACAGCCACAGAGCTGCAGCTCGCCCCTTCCCCGGCACCACGACCCGGTTACCTCTTCGCTCCTTCTTCGTCGGGCAGCTCTGGCTCGGTCGCCGCCATTACCACATCGCACTCCGCGGTAGCCGCCATCTTACCGCCCAGACCAGAGAGCCGGGTGGGAGGCCGGCGGTGAAGAGCACTTCCGGTCGGGGCATCGAGTCGCGCAGCGGCGCTGTGCCCAGAGAGGCTTTTTTTCCCGCCCCCGGAGGTCCACGGCTGTCTCCGCGCCGGGGCGGGGCCCCAGGGACGGTTCCTGTGCGTGGGGGGCGCCACTTTAACCGTAGGGCGAAAGAGGGTGCAGGAGGATGTCGCCTCTGTAGACCTTGGCTTTCCTCAATCTTCCCGGAGCCTCATTGCCACAGCAACTTCCAACTCGTGCGCGTCTTCTGTAAGGTTGAGGGGGGTCTGAGTTGGGTGGGGACCCGGTCACCCAGGACTCTGGAGGGAAAGAGCCCCCCCACTGCTGCCTTCCCGACCTTGGAGCGTGTCCACCGCTTCCTCCCGGGAAAGGCAAGAAGAGACACTTTGAGCCCGGTTCCTCCAGCTTTCATCGGCCCTGGGAAGCCCTGCCCAGTCAAGCCAGGGGTACGCGGGGCGTCTTCACCCCGCGCCTTTCATCCCCTCTGGCTGTCCACGCACCAACTGGTTCATCACCCTAATGACGCCGATCCTTTTATGATGCTGCTTTCATGTCAGCCGCTTGGGAGTGCCATCTCAGCATCAGGCCTAGGAAGAGTGGCACAGCGCCCCGGACCCTGCCCTTGAGTTTATAAGGCAGCTCACAGGGTGAGGTCCCTGCCCTGGTGTCCCCATATTCCCACCCCTTGTAAAAACTCCGCTCAGCACGTTTGTCTTGCTGAATGCAGTCTGGACTGGGAAATCTTCGAGGGCAGGGACACAGCCTAACCATCTTTGTAGTCTGTCACCTCACCCAAACCAGTATATTTGTGGACTTGAATTAAATTGGGGTTTTCTGAGGTTAAATTGAGGGAGTTTGAGGTTAAAATTTGAGATATAGCCCTAGCTGGTTTGGCTCAGTGGATAGAGCATCAACCTGCGGACTGAAGGGTCCCAGGTTCGATTCCGGTCGAGGGCACATGCCTGGGTTTCGGGCTTGATCCTCAGTAGGGGACGTGCAGGAGGCAGCCGATGAATGATTCTCTCTCATCATTGATGTTTCTATCTCTCTCTCCCTCTCCCTTCCTCTCTGAAATCAATAAAGATATATAAAAAAAATTTTTTTTGATATATATGGGAAATTAATAAGGGGGCAGGGGAATTCAAAAGGGATCTTATCCTCTTCCTCCAGTAAAACTAGGTGCCATTGTCCATAGGCTGCTCGCATGATCCCTGACTATCAGAGAGCCAAAGAAGCTGAAACCAAACGCACCATTAGGTAGGGGAGAATGGGAGAGGCCCAGTGGGTTGGCAGAGAGAGGCCATTTATCCAGCCCTCTCCAAAGTCCCTATTCTAGCTTGGGAGGACACAGACTCACCACCTGCCCTGCCTGCCAATGGCTCACAGTCTACAGTCTAATACAAGAGATCGTCTTTCACCATCTTCCCACTTGGTGTTCTCTGTCTGTAAGCTAACTCATCCACACCCACAGCTTTAACTTTATTTGTTGTGACTTTCTGTTGATATCTCCAGCCTAGATCTCTCTTCTGAGTTCAGATCTGTATACCCAACTATCTACTGGTATCTTTTGGATGTTTCACAAATCCCTAAAGCTTAACGTATTTAAATGGAACTTGTCATTCTCTCCCCACCCCTCCACAACAGAAAACAAAACAAAAACAAATGCTGGACTTGATTTTCTTCTGCTGGGTTCCTTGTCTTGTTGAATGGATTCATCATTCACCTGGTCATCAAATGAGACAGATGGAAGACATCATGAATTCCTCTCTCGTTCTCACTTCTGACTCCCAGTTTAGCATCAAATCTTGACTCTCTTGCCAAAAGTCTCCCAAATCTATCATCTTTCCATCCCAATTCTGGCTGTTGTTATTATTTTTTTTTAAAAAAACTTGGAATACTATCAAAGTTTCCCGACTGGCACCCCAGCCTCATCTCTTTGCAATCTTCCGTCTTCTACCAGACTTGACCTTAAAAGCAAAAATCGACCATGTTACTGCACTAAAACCTACCAATGGCTTTCCATGGCTGTTAGGATACAGTTGGAAGCCTTTGATCTACTACACGAGGCCTTCGATTATTTGGTTCCTTTCTACCATCAATATTGAACCCAAGTACTTATAGTTCCAGAAAAATGCCATGACTCGTTGCCATGTTTTCTTCATCCTTTCCTCCCAAGCCCTTCAAACCTCAACACAGACATAACGGACTCCAGGAAGTTCTCCGTGGCGCCCACTGCCCCCAAGTTAAATGCCCTTCTGCTGTGCTCCTGTGGCCCCTCTTTTGCTGTCATTTTGGGATGAGATGTCTAGCTCCTCTAATGGGCAGCTAGGGTGCATCATTGGTCTCCTTTTCCAGGTGCGTGGTCCCGTACCTGGCACAGAATCGGTGCTCACCATACATTGATGGAGAAACGCTTGAGTAAATGAAGCGTCACTGTACCACAGCAGCCTTAGAGAAGAACACGTGGGCATCAGACCAGAACGGCACCCCGCGTCCAGGGGGCCGCGTCCAGTACCGTGCGCGCCCGCT
>NW_005367911.1:1213408-1229748 GCF_000412655.1 Myotis brandtii | reverse complement strand
CGCCGGGGCCGCTTTAGGTGGCAGGTCTTTGCCGCCACGGATTCCTCCGGGGGTGGGGGTGGGGGCGTCCCCTCGTGGGGAAACCTGTGGCGGAGGCCCCGCGGGCTCGCTCTCGGGGTACCTGCTCATCGGGGAGCTCAGTGTATGGGGCCCTCGGGGCGGGGTAGGAGGGCCTGTCTCCGGAGTTTCCTCCGGAGAGGGTTCTGTTTGGAACCCCTTTGGGGAATGGTCTCTCTGTTCCCTGGAGGGATCTGGGGCTGCTGGTGGGAAGCCGCCGCGATCCCTGGCGAGAAGGGGTTTCTGTGTCTGAGCCTTCTCTGGTCCGCCAGCCCAGGGGCCGCAAAAATCGTCTCCTTTCCGGAGCCTGTCCTTCCTCAGATCCCTTCACTTCTTTCTTGTCTGGTGGTCTTACTCTTGGACGGGACTTGACTAGGAACCAGAGGGAATTCGTTGTCTAGATAAGTCATACAGGAAAGTAAAATGTTCTTATTTGTTCACCAGGAAGAGTAGCTTAAGACAGATCCACACACAATAGTATTCCCGCTTATCTCTCCTCCGGGGTCAGGGTTAAAGAGGGGAGCCGAGCACGGGCTCCCTGCAGTAACTGGTGCTCCCAAGTCCTGTGCATGGAGAGGGACCTCGCCGGTGTTTCCTTTTAACCAGCGTCTCTTCCCCGCTTAGGGCAGCGTACAGTGAGCACCAAGTCACTGGCCAGCTACGGGGAATCGCGAAGGTGAAAACGGCACAGCTCCCTGCCCAGTAGGAGACATAGACACATCATTTCTTTTTTTGTTGATATATTTTTATTGATTTCAGATAGGGAGGGAGAGATAGAAACATCAACGATGAGAGAGAATCATTGATCGGCTGCCTCCTGCACACCCCCTACAGGGGATTGAGGCCACAACCGGGCATGTGCCCTTGACCGGAATCGAACCCGGGACCCTTCAGTCCACAGGCCACCGCTCTATCCACTGAGCAAAACCGGCCTGGGCGAGTGAGACACATCATCTCTGACATACACCCTGACTAGAGGAGAGGGCAGTGCTGGGCCCCCGAGGCTGCCCGTGCAGCTCAGAACTTGGGCTCTGTTTTGATCCGCCTCACCCGGGTGCTGCTTTCTTTAAGGTTGAAGGCCCAGCATGGGGAAGAGTTGCAAGGTGGTCGTGTGTGGCCAGGCATCTGTGGGCAAAACGTCAATCCTGGAGCAGCTTCTCTACGGGAACCATGTAGTGGGTGAGTGTTTTGTTGGGGGGTGGGGGGTGGGGAGGGGTTGGTGGAAGAAGCTGAAGAATAAGGAGTAGGATTTAATAACACAGAGAAGCCAAAACCTGCTCCTGGAGTAAAGTCTACATCATGCCCTCCAGCTCTACAACATTGAGACCCGGAGGAAGGAAACCCAATATCAGAGATAAGGAGGAAAAGCTCCCAAGTCTCACTTTTGCTTAGCATGGTGTGACCATGAGGTTCATGTCTGTTCCCCCAAATCGCTCCAGTCCTGCTGGATTCGGTCTGGCCCCCTCTTCTCAGCCCCCGCATTCCTTTCCCTCCCTGTCTGGCCAGACCGTTAGGATATCCTCAGTCACTCACGTTATCCCGTCTCCTTTCTCCCTACAAACAAGTGTCCTCGTTTTATCTCAGGTTCTGAGATGATCGAGACACAGGAAGACATCTACGTGGGCTCCATTGAAACTGACCGGGGGGTGCGGGAGCAGGTGCGTTTCTATGACACCCGCGGGCTCCGGGACGGGGCGGAGCTGCCGCGGCACTGCTTCTCCTGCACGGACGGCTACGTCCTGGTCTACAGCACAGACAGCCGGGAGTCCTTCCAGCGCGTGGAGCTGCTCAAGAAGGAAATCGACAAATCCAAGGACAAGAAGGAGGTGTGTGTGGGAGCCCCGGTGGTGGGAGAGAGCGGGCCCGGGGCTGGCTTCGGGAGGCTTGGCATGGCTCTGTGTTTTACTCACTTTCTAGGCGGTGGGTCAGGAGCTGGAGGAGGGATCAAGGCCACTGGAAGGTGTCTTCACGAACCACAGAGGTGGCCCCATGCTGAGGCAGCTCAGCCGGAAAGGCCTCAGTTTAAGAGCTCCCCGGCCTAACACGTGAAGCCCCGCCCCCCCTTCTTTCTACTGGCTCCATATTTTTAGTTGTGAAAGCCCTTCTTTTCTTAAGTCCCCCAGTCAGCTATGGGCATTCTGGGAGTGCTTCCTCATGTTATTTAGCCAAAATTGAACTGACTGCTGGTCATGAGCAGACATGGGTGATGCAGGGCTTGTAATGGAACTCCTGGAGGGAGGGCCAGACGGAGGCCAGAATTTGAATAGAGGAAGGCGAGGAAAAAGCAATGGTCTCCCTCTCCTCACTTCGTAATTTCTAATATAGGAAGAGATATCAGCCATTAAAACTTTCCTTCGCTTAGGACTCCTAGGTGGTGGCCAGCCTTCACACCCATTTCTAAGGCCCGTGGCACATCCACAAGTCTCTACTCTGTCCCTCTTCCCCAGGTCACCATCGTGGTCCTTGGTAATAAATGCGACCTGCAGGAGCAGCGGCGCGTGGACCCAGACGTGGCCCAGCATTGGGCCAAGTCGGAGAAGGTGAAGCTGTGGGAGGTGTCTGTGGCTGACCGCCGCTCCCTCCTGGAGCCCTTCGTCTACCTGGCCAGCAAGATGACCCAGCCCCAGAGCAAGTCCGCCTTCCCCCTCAGCCGTAAGAACAAGGGCAGCGGCTCCTTGGATGGCTGAAGAGCTGCCATCCCTTCTTCACCTCCCCAACCCCAGGCCAGCTTCTGGGGCTGTGGAAGATGGGGTTGAAGGGAAAGGCAACTCCCACTAGGGCAGGCAGCTGGGCTGTTCCGGGCTCGGGCCACTTTGGCTCCCTCCTAACTCCGGGAAGTGCAGATAATCTAGGTTAGTGCCCCCAACCTCTCCCTCCACCCCAGCTTCCATCCCATCTGCCCCTCTGTGACCTGGGGCAGATGTGGGTCAGGGTCCCTCCCACCTGCCCTGGTTGGGAAGCAGAGCTGCCCCACAGAAGTGCCACGTCCAGGGTCTGGTTCTGATCACGGGTCCCACACCTCTGGGCTTCTGCCACACACACACACACAATCACTTACGGCACCAGCCTGGACTCTAGGGGAAGGGCGTCCAGGCATCGTGTACGCGTGTGCGTCCTCGTGTTAGGGGTGCCTCCTCACCCAGCACCCTGACCTTGTTCCCGTCTGTACCGTGGCTGGGAAGTGTGATTTTCTACTTGACCTCCCGCCCCAGTTGTTTCACTTCCTCTTCCTGCTTCATTGGTTGAGGTGGAACGGAATGATGACTGGGCTGAGGCACCTAGAGGCTTTGTTACCCAGCAGGACTTTTTCTCTCTGGGCTTTGGTTTCCTTATCTGTACAGTGACAGGAGTTGCTTAGATGGCCTTCCAGATCCTCTGCAGCCCTCTGACTTTATAATGCCCCTGGCTTCGGGCCAGCTGACTGTCCCCTTTGTTTCTTCTCCCTCTTCAAGGTGCTATGCCTACCGGCCCTGGAGGCTGGGACTCTGCTCTCCGACAACCGCCAGGGGGCAGGAGTGCACTATCTACTCTAGTTGCCAGATTGGCTGCTTAGTGCTCACTGGGGAACCTCACACCCCCGGGGGCTGGTCTTCACTCCGTCCTGTGGTTGTTTTCAGCTATTAGCTGGACTTTATTTATAAATTCCCTGTTATAAGTTAGTATGCTGCCATGGTGAAGGCTGGGCAAGGTGCTCCTCTAGCCCTTCTTACCTCAGATGCCTCAACAGAACAAGGCAAACAAGTAGTCACTTCTCAGGAGCGGACAGATCTGTTGGGGCTCAGAAGGGTGGTTACACTCTCAACATGCTGTAAGGTGAGCTCATGACCCACAACGTCCTGGGCCTGCTTCGTGCTTCTCTCCGGGCTTCTGATGGGCACCGCTACCATAGGTGAGCCCTATAGCCGGGCCGCTTCCAGTGCATGCCCCTTCCCAAAACAGGGGAGGTGAGCAGGGGCAGGCGGTCCCAGGCTGGGCAAGTCAAGTTAGGGCATAGACAGGCTCGGGCTTAAAGTTCATTTATTGATGCATTGGACACAATAAAACCACAACTGTTATCAAAAAGTTTCCCTCCCGTCCGCCCCTTATTTTCCCATTGGAAATATCCTTTTTTTAAAAAAAAGATACAGGTGGATACTGGCAAAGTCCCATATTGTGGGGTGAGGGGGACAATACTGGGATAGGATGGAGGTTGTGACGTTAGCATGAGGATGGGTCTGTGGTTACCAGACTGGATCCCAACACTCAGCTTCACAGTGAGGGAGGCTTGGGGTGCTGGTCTGTTGGGAGGGGGGGAAAGCTGAATTGTGCGAGGGACCAGTTTGGGTTGAATAGCTAGAGAAGAAAGCTCTTCATTTGGGAACCCTGGCGGGGGATTCAGTGTTAGCTGGGTCCATAGTCCGAGGGAGACCCAGTGTCCCCCACACCCCAGAGCTGGGGTTCAGGAGAAATCAGTAAAAGGCTAAGAGGGGATTGGAGGAACTATAATGACCACCTTCCACAGCCCCACCAGTCATTTGGAGATGACCCCTAACAGCTTCCAGCACCGTGGCTGTGCCCCACCTCAGCACGGCTGCCTTTCTCCTCCAGCCTTCCGCCACGCCCCCGTGGTCATCGTGTCCAGAGCCCGTCCCGCACCGTGTCATTCTCCAGAGAAGCCGGCGAATGGGGAGGGCCTCCCAGAGCACGGGAGTCGGGGTCAGTCGCAGACTTGTCCCAGGCTGGCAGTTAAGATTTCTAGGGCCCTTGGCCATGTGGGGGTAGGTCTTGCGGGGGACATGAGAGCACCGTGGGGCTGGGCTAGGATTTTGCATAGATCTTGGGGATTTCTCGGTTTGCTCCCTGTACAACGGGCTGGAAGTGCGGGGAGCCCAGGACTAGAAGGCTGGGGAACTGAGGGTGGGCATGGCCCTTGGGCCAGGGGGTAATAGTTGAATCCCCAGTCAGATGGGGTGAAGGGCACCTGCCCTTCAAACCAGCCCCGCTCTTCCTAGGTTGGTCAGGAACCCCTCGGCGGTGAAAAAAATCCCCTGCGGGATGTAGGAACGGAGGCGCCCTGGGGAGAGGAGGGTGGGGAAGGTGACCGCTGGGAAGGCGGCCCTGGCCTCCCTGGAAGGGCTAATAGGGGGCAAAGAGGATGGGTCCCGTGGCAGGGCGGACAGCTCCCGCTGGGGTGCGGAACAGAGCTGGGCCCAGGATGGGAGCCGGGAAGAGGGGGGTGGCTGCAGTGGGGGCCGGCCGGAGGGCCAGGGGCCCTGGCAGGGCACAGATGGCCGCCGCTGCGGTGGGGATCGGGCTAGGCAGGAAGCGGGCTGCCAGCGTCTTGGTGAGTTGCTTCTGCAAGGCCAGTTTCGACTGCAAAGGAGAAAGAGGGCTGGACACAGTGTGACCCCAGAAAACCCCCCTGCCCTGGGCTCCGTCCTTGGGCTTTCTGCTGCAGGATACACATGCCTTTTAGGGTTCCAAACCTAAATCCTCCTCCCTTCCCACCCCCAGACATTCGTTCCAAAGGGCTTTCTCCACCACCTGTCTTCCTGCCCCCAAGGACGAGAATCGGGATGGGCCAAGGGAGGAGGCTGTGTTGGGCGGAGGTAGAGATGGTTTCCAGGAGATGGCACGCCCACCCCTCGCTCTTGCCCGAGAGATTCCTACCCAGGCCCACCTCCCGGACATTCCTCTGGGCAGATCCCAAGAGAGCCAAAACCCAGCCCCAGGCAGCCTCGGAAAGGGGTGGCTTTATTCCTGCCTCAGCTCCCCATGAGGCGCCCACTCCCCGCCTGCCCTTGCCCAGGGTCCCAGCCCCTTGCCTGGAGACAGATACCTTGAGGATACTCACAGCCAGCGCTGCGTGCTTCTGCAGCTTGCTGTGCTGGCTGGAGGGCTTGGGGGGCTTCCCGGCCAGGCGGTCTTTGTGCCTCCTGCTGCTCAGGTGCTGATGGACAGACAGGCAGACAGACAGACTGGGAACAAGATGAGGAAGCCCAAGGACCCCCAACTTCCCCATCGTCCTCGACTAGCTCACCCTTCTCTACCCACAGTTCACACATTGCACCTACATGTATTGGGCATCACCTGGCGTGGCCCTGGGAAGGGGAGGTAAGGCTTGGCCTCTGTCTCCAGGAGCCCACTGTCCCACTAGCCTTGTTCCTCTTCCTCCACCTGGCCCTGCTCTACCCACCTTCTCTGCTCAGCTCCCTCCTTCCTCCTCCCCTGGCACTGGGCCCACTCCCTCACCCCTGCTCCAACCCTCGTCCCCGGCCTCCCTTCTCCACCTGCTTGAGTTGGGTCTCTGAATTGACCCTGGTTGTTCCTCTTCCTCCACCTGGCCCTGCTCTACCCACCTTCTCTGCTCAGCTCCCTCCTTCCTCCTCCCCTGGCACTGGGCCCACTCCCTCACCCCTGCTCCAACCCTCGTCCCCGGCCTCCCTTCTCCCACCTGCTTGAGTTGGGTCTCTGAATTGACCTGGAGCTGACAGACAGCACAGTGAAAAGGGGGGCTGGGCCCCTGCCGGCCCCCCCGGTTCCCGGTCACTCTTTTGGCCTTGTGTCCAGCTCCTCCCCGGGGCACTGGGCGGCCCCGGCCCCTTCGGGGAGCCCCTCGCTGACCTTCCACCATCCACCGGTGCTTGGCTCCTGGTGGAAGGAGAGAAGAAAGTCTGTCAGCACCGAGGAGGGGCTGCAAGGCCACGGAGACCCCTCCGAACCAGCTCAGTCTGGTTGTCCCTTTAGCTTTGAGGCTGCTCAGCACATACACTCCCCACCAGCCATGAGATTCCTCTTTCCATCTCCACAAGGTCCTCTCATTTCAAGCCACCCTCCCCCGGGGGGGGGGGCCTTCTTGCAATGTAACTGGTCAGCTTCCTTCTCGAATCTCAGTCCCCCCCTCTCGGCCTGACCTAAGGAGAGATGGAGGAGGTGTCTCCTGTCGTCTCTGCAGTGACCCTTCAGTCCTTGCTTCTCTTCTCAATTCTCCCTCAAGCGTTAGTGGGAGGACCCGAAATGCACACCCAGTAACAACTGAGCATAACGTCTAGGTGACCAAGTCCTTGAGCAAAGCGCCCAGAAATTCCAGCTGCCCCCATCTGGTGAAGGGCAGTCTCCCCGCCCTTCTCCTTCCCCCGGACTCCAGCTGGCGGGGCACACTCACCTGTGTTGTGAGCCTGAAGCTGGGAGGCAGAGTTCACCGTCACCTTACACGTGGGGCAGTAGAGGCGCCCCTTCTCACTCCTGCCTTCCCCACTCACACCGCTTCCCACAGCAGCCGCCACTGGCTCAGGTCCTGGGGCCTCTGTCCCAGGCTCTGGGGAGCAGGGTGGGCAGGAGGAAGAAGAGGAAGAGGAGGCAGCATCCAAGAGGTCTGAGTGGGCGGGCTCCCTGGGCATCGCGTCGGGAGGCTGCGGTGGCCGGAGTGGGGGGCCAGGAGGAGGGTCTGCAGGAACTGCTGGGGACATGGAAGGCATTGGGTAAGAGGGTGGGGCCTGAGCTGATTCCTGAGACCTTGATTGTAAGCACTGACATTAGGGGTGGCTGGCAGAGTGGACGGGTCACTAGTGCAGGGGTGACCAGCGCTGAATTCCAGACCCACTCTACCATCCAACTCACTGGGCAGACCTGGGCCTCTTTGGGCCTTGGTTTCCCCATCTGAAAGCATAAAAGTTGGGCAGAGTAATCTCAGCCATCACGGCCCTGATAGTCTAGTTATTGGCTGTTAAATAAACGGAAATTAGAAAAGGTACTAGAATGTTCATGGAGCACTCTTCATAGTAGCATAAAACTGGAAACTATTCAAATGCTCATCAATAGGAGAATGGGTTTTAAAAAAGTCATATGGTCCTACAATGGAATACTGCATGTCAATGGAAAAGGACAAATTACAGCTACCACCACAACCCCACGGAAGAATCTTACCATGAATGTTCATGAAAGATGAACAAAAGCCTACATTCTACACAGTTTATCAAAACCAAGTGAAACTGGTCTATGTGAGAAGTCAGGGTCGTAGCTACCCTGGGGGAAGGGGTGTAGGTGGTTGAAGAGTGTCACCCCAAAATTCATGTCCCTCTAGAACAGCGGTTCTCAACCTGTGGGTCGCCAACCTGTGGGTCGCGGCCCCTTTGGGGGTCGAACGACCCTTTCACAGGGGTCGCCTAAGACCATCGGAAAACACATATATAATTACATACTGTTTTTGTGATTAATCACTATGCTTTCATTATGTTCAATTTGTAGAAAACATATATATAATTACATATTGTTTTTGTGATTAATCACTATGCTTTAATTATGTTCAATTTTTAACAATGAAAATACATCCTGCATATCAGATATTTACATGACGATTCATAACAGTAGCAAAATTACAGTTATGAAGTAGCAACGAAAATAATTTTATGGTTGGGGGTTACCACATGAGGCACTGTATTAAAGGGTCGCGGCATTAGGAAGGTTGAGAACCACTGCTCTAGAACCTCAGAATGTGGCCTTATTTTGGAAAAGAGGTCTTTGCAGACGTAATTAGTCAAGATAAAGTCATACTGGCTTAGGGTGGGCTCTAATCCAATGACTGGTCTTCTTATAAGAAGACCATGGACACGTGGGAGAACCAGATGTGAAGATGGAGGCAGAGATTGGAGCGATGCATCCACAAGCCAAGGAATGCCAGGCAACCACCAGAAGCTGAAAGAGGGGCATGAAACAAATTCTCCCTCTCCATTCCATGAAGGAAGCAGCCTTGTGGACACCCTGATTTCAAACTTCTGACCTCCAGAGCTGTGAGAGAAGACATTTCTATTGTTTCAGCCACCCAGTTAGTGGTCATTATAGTTCCTACAAAACTAATACAAGTAGTGACGGGAAGGGGCCCAAGGTGGGCTTCTGGGTGCTTGAGAGAAGTTTCTTAATCTCGATATATCCAGACGGGAAAATGCACTGAGCTGTCCACTTGTGATGTGTGCCTTGTCTCTAGCACAGTGATGGCGAACTCATTTTTTTGGTTGATTTTTCTTTGTTAAATGGCATTTAAATATATAAAATAAATATCAGAAATATAAATCTTTGTTTTACTATGGCAAACATCAACAAAAAAATATCTATATGTGACACGGCACCAGAGTTAAGTTAGGGTTTTTCAAAATGCTGACATGCCGAGCTCAAAAGGTTCGCCATCACTGTTCTAGCACAAGCAGACATAACAATAAGACATCTCTTGCCCTAACTGGTTTGGCTCAGTGGATAGAGCGCTCCCTTCCTCTCTGTAAAAAATCAATAAAATATATTTAAAAAAAAAAAAAAAGACATCTCTTGCCCTAACCGGTTTGGCTCAGTGGATAGAGCGTCAGCCTGCAGACTCAAGGGTCCCAGGTTCGATTCCGGCCTGCAACCAAGGTACATGCCCAGTAGGGAGTGTGCAGGAAGCAGCTGATCGATGTTTCTCGCTCATTGATGTTTCTAACTCTCTATCCCTCTCCCTTCCTCTCTGTAAAAATATCAATAAAATATATATTTTTTAAAAAAGACATCTCTCAACCCCTCGTCAGAAACCAGATTGGAGTGGGGGACGGGGAGAAGAGTTCAGGACTGACCTTTGCGCTGCGGCTCTTCGGGGGCTCCACTGGCCACGGTCGGGGTCGGAGACACCAGTGTCCCATCCTGGGCCAGGGTCTGGGGCCTCTGCTTGCTCTTGGCGGCTTCAATTGCCTTGAGTTTTCTGGCATGTTTGTGGCCTTTATAATGTGCTTCGGCCTGGTTCTGGGGCGGGGAGGGCATAGGGTCACCATTCATTCTCTGAGTCTACATGTCCTATCCACAAGCTGGCACTGGACATGGGGCAGGTCAGAGGGAGGCAGGGCTCGGGCCACACAAGGAGCGAATCCTTGTCACTGCCATCATCATCACAGTATGTGCATGGCCCTGAGGTTTACAGAACACATTCTCATACGTGAGCTCCCAGGCAAGCAGCCTCTGGCTTTAAATTCTGACTCAGCCACTGAGTAGCTGTGCATCTTTGGGCAAGTCACCTCACCTCTCTGAGCCTCGGTGTCCTCACTCAAACTCTGCGTTAACACTGGCCTCACAGGATTGTGAGAATTAAATGAGAACCTGAATGATCAGTGCCTCGTTCATACAGTAGGTGCTCAATGAATGTTAGTTACCAAGTTTACAAATGCACAAATGGAGAAAACAGAGCAATCCTCATCCTTTGGGACATGTGCACCGCAGACCATTCATCCCTTTTTCATATTTTCAACAAATAGTTATTGAGCATTGGCATTTGCCAGGCACTGCGAAGGGGCCCAGCATGAACACATAGATCTTCTCTCCGAGGGAAGTCTCTCTGTCCAGCTGGTTCACAACTTGTAACCTGAAAGCCTGGAGGAGCCCCCATATCTAGCCTGGCAGTGTCCTCCCTCCTTCAACCAGGGGTCCCTGCTTATTGCTCCCAAATGCAGCAAAGACAGGCCCCTCCCTGGACACTTTCACTAGAACAGGTCAGCTGAGAGCATCTCCCCAAATCCCAGAGTTGCCCGGACAGAAGGTAAACCTTCCCCGAGAAGCCAGGAAGAGGCCCCTTCACGATCCAGGGGCAGGCTATGGTAGAAAGTATGCAGGCCTTGGGGTCAGCCAGGCCTGGGTTCAGATCCCAGCCTTGCTACTTACCAGCTGTGTAGCCTCAGGCAGGTTACTCAACCTCTCTGAGGCTCAGTTTCCTCATCTGAAAAGGGGATGATAATTGCACCTCTATCCACCTCACAGCTGTATCATGAGAACTAATTAAGACAATAGGCACGAACAAACATCCTATATAATAAAGAGGTAATATGCAAATTGACCCTCACGCCTCCACAAGATGGCTGCCTACAACCAGGCCGGCAGTGGGGTTAGTGAGGGACGACCAAACGACTGAACACCAGGCAGCGTGGGGTGACCAGGCCGGCGGAGGGGTGGGGGGGTAGGCCATGAAGGCAACCAGGCTGGCAGAGGGGGCAGTGAGGGATGATCAGGCTGACAGGCAGAGGTGGTTAGGGGTGATCAGGCTGGCAGGGGGGCAGTTAGGGGCGATCAGGCAGGCAGACAGGTGAGCGGTTAGGAGCCAGCAGTCCAGGATTGTGGGCAGTTAGGGGCAACCAGACAGGCAGGCAGGTGAGCGATTAAGAGCCAGCAGTTCAGGATTGTGAGAGGGATGTCCTCCAAGGGGTCCCAGATTGGAGAGGGTGCAGGCTGGGCTGAGGGGACCCCCCCCCATGCACAAATTTTGTGCACTGGGCCTCTAGTAGTCTCTAAACTCTCAGGTGCTTTAAGAACTCAGCTCCTGCCAGGCTGGTATGGCTCAGTGGTTGAGTGTCAACCTATGATCCAGGAGGTCACTGTTTAATTCCCAGTTAGGGCATGTGCCCAGGTTGTGGTCTCCATTGCCAGTGTGGGGCGTATAGGAGGCAGCCAATCAGTGGCCCTCTCTCATCATTGATGTTTCTATTTCTCTCCCCCTCTCCCTTCCTCTCTGAAATAAATTAAAAACAAAAAAACCCACTCAGCTCCAGCCCTGGCCAGTGTTTCTCAGTGGTTAGAAACACCACAGTGTCGCAGGTTTTATTCCCAGTCAGGGACACATACCTGGGTTGCAGGTTGGTTCCCCAGCCCCAGTCAGGGCGTGTGTGGGAGGCAACCAATCGATGTGTCTCTCTTACATTCAAGTTTCTCTCTCTGTGTCTGTCTCTCTCTCCCCCTCCCTCCCTTCCTTCCACTGTCTCTAAAAATCAATAGGGGAAAAAAATCCTCAGGTGGGGATTAACAAAACAACAACAAAAAACCAAAAACAAAACCCCAAAAACTCAGCTCCTGCCCTGGCTGGGTAGCTCAGTTGGTTAGAGTGTCATCCAAGGTTGCAGGTTCAATCCCTGGTCAGGGCACATACAAGAATCAACCAATGAATGCATAAATAAGTGGAAACACATTATGTCTCTCTCTCTCTCTCTCTTTCTCTCTCAAATAAATAAATAAAAATTGTTAAAACAACAACAACATATTAAAAGAAAAAACACACAAAACTCAGCTCCAAACCAGGAGCTGATGGGTGGCTCCTGGGACCAGAGTGGGGAAAGGCAATGTCTCTCTCTCACACTCTCTCTCTTTTAAAAATATGTTTTTATTGATTTTTAGAGAGAGGAAAGGAGAGGGAGAGAGAGATAGAAACATTGATGAGAAACATCATTGATTGGCTGCTTCCTGCACGTCCCCTACTGGGGTTTGAGCAGGCAGCCCGGGCATGTGCCCTGACCGGGAATCAAACCGTGACCTCCTGGTTCATGGGTCGCCGCTCAAGCACTGAGCCACGCCAGCCGGGCAAGTCTTCTCTCTTGCAGAAGGTTCCAGAACACAGGGGAGAAGCACAGGAGGGAAATGGAGTCCCAGTGGGACTGAAGAGGAACGGGGCAGAGGACTCTGGATAGAGAAGGGGATGGATGGATGAAGGACCAGGAGTGCCTCTTTTGCAGCCACGGATAGAAATCTGAGACCACGGCCCCTTTGCTATGCCTATTCCTCCAGGAAAGATCCCAGAAGCCCAGTCTCCAGCCCTCTCCCTGCCCAGCCCCTTCCCCAGCATGTTTCCACTACTCCCTCTCACCGATGAGTTGAACCTCAGGTGACAGATGTTACAGGAAATGAAGAGCTTCTTCTTCAGAGGGGAGGGGACCCCAAAGGTGTGGCTGATGACAGCTTTCTGGACCGGGTCCATCTGTGAAGGGGTGGGAGGGCACAGTAACTCCGGGGTTGCCTCTGGAAAGGGGCAGTTCAAAACGCCCCGAACTAAAGGCTATCAAGGAGGGCAGTGGGCACCCTTAGGAAGAACTTTACCATCCTTGTGATGCCAGACCCAACACAAGAAACAGCCTGGTCCCTGGCAGACTTTATCTGTCAGCCTGGGCTTCCGCTTGGAGGCAGGGGGATGGCCAACGTGCCCTCCATGATCTTGAGAGATAGAACCATGTCCTGGTGATAACCTTGGCATTTCTTGCTGCCTCTGGCCTCTGATTTTGTTTTGTTTTTCTCATTCACAAGAATCATACATGGGGACAGATTGTTGGGGGTAGGGAGAGGCAGGGAAGGGACAGAATCCCTCTGTTGGAATTTCCTCTCCCGTAACCCAGCCTTGTGCTGGACCTAATGGCTGGGGAGATCAGGCTCATCTTATGAGCTCTGCCACTGCCACAGGGCCTGAGAGGGAGAGGAAGCCCCGGCCAGGGGCGGTGGGGGGCCAGGATGGGGCAGGTGACAGCAGGTAGAGGCCCTGAGTAGTGGAATCATTTCTTTGGAATGTTAATGTGTATGTCTTTTTCTTTTTCTTATTTTAAATAATTTTTTCTTCTCTTTTCTCAGGGGCCTAGATTGTTGGGCCAAAAGCGGAAGCCATCTGGGCTTGCTTGTCCAGAACTTTCTGTTCTCGTCTCTCAGGAAGGCTGGGAGAGAAAAGCATGGTTTCAGGAACTTCCCTGAGAACAGAAAGAGGTTCTAATTCCCACAGCAACCAGGGCCGAGGCAGCAGGGGACAGGGCCTCAGAGAATGGCCTGCAGGGCCCCCAGCGATCAGGACAACAGCGCTTCACCTGAGGGTCCATGTGCCTGAACAGTGAGCATGTCAGCAAGTGACAGCAGAAACCTAAGACCAGAGGACCCTCCCCAAATGCCTCAGGTTCCTGGAACCTCTGTGCAGCCCTGGAGGGCAGGCAGGAAGGAAGGGACTCCTCAGGGTGACTGAGGCCGAATTCCCCACCATCTTGTCAGGGTGGGTGCGGCTCACTGATGATTGCATTTGATTTTTCAAAATTAAAAAGGGGGTAGCATTCCTTATGGCTCATGTAGTGAAGTCTAATTCATGCTCACTACCCTTGTTCTTCACGCACATACACACATGGAAATACGCAGACTAGGATACAGAGAGCACATGAGCTTACAGACAGTTACAGGTTACAGTGCCATGCAGAATAATACACACACAAATGGCATACAGACAAAGGCACAATCACCCAACCCATACAAAACACACTCAGAGGTCAGACACACACCAGAACACACATAGTCAACACAAAGACACAGAACATCTCTCAGCTACCCATGCACACATATTACATACGGAGAAACAAAGACTTGTTTACAAACACACACACAGGACACCAACACACATCCACATCCACAAATAACACACAAAGACCTATGGATTTACAAACTAACACAGAAAGGCACACTCAATTGCACACACAAATCATCCATAGAAGTCCCTACACCAAAACTCAAGTGAAATCTACAGTACAGACCCTACAGGCCCAGCAGTTGTTCCTGGGGGGGCACCATTCTCCTCCCCTTGCCCAGAGAGCTGGGCCTGGGGGTCTCTATTTTGGGAGCACCTAGTCTCTTGGGGATGTTGGAGGAAAATGAGCTCCTGGTGAGACCCGCCTTCTGAGAACCGGCCCATCTGAGCCCACCTTCCATGCCCACCCCCAGCTTGGCTGTATGCCCCCCGCCCGCCAGCCCAGCCCGTACCGTGCTGAAGTTGGGGAAGAGGCTGAGCGGGGCAGCGCCATTGAAGTGGAAGGTGAGCAAGTGCTTGAAGTCCAGCGGGGGCTGCAGAGGCCTGGCAGCCAGGGGCAGGGAGGCCAGCAGGGGGCTGGGGGTGCTGGATGCTGGGCCTGCTGCAGGAGGAAGAAGGGCAGGGTCTGAAATGGGGAGCCACAGGGTAATGCTACCCCCACAGCCAGAAGAAGCGGATGGGCTTCTTGGGTGTGAAGCCAGGACAGAGTTCCTGTCTCCCTCGTCACAAAGTAGCCCTGGCCAAACCCAGGACAATGACAGCCCATCTCTGTGCCTCTCCTCTCCACAACTGGGGCAGCAGAAGCAGGGAATCCACAGAAGGATGACCCTCCTGCCCTTACAGAGGCCCCGATGAATGCTTAAGGGGAGCCAGGCCAAGGGAGGGGACAGAGGCGTCAGGGCAGGCCCCCGACACACACACAGCACCATGGAGACTGCACATGAGCTGGGTTTCCTCTTTATTGCAAATTAAACCCAAACCCAGGAGGCCTGGGGAAAGGTCATCCGCCCCCCCCCCTTTCTCACTTCCCCTCTCCAGAGCCCCACATCATGCCCAGCAAGGGCTGTCAGAGAGGATGGGAAACCCTTGGAATCTCAAGGGATGTGTCCCCCAGCGCTGGTGAGGCCTCAACTGCTTCCCCCCAGGAGGCACAAAGCCCCCCGTTGGCATCCCTGGGTCAGGCCTTGAGGGGTGGAGGAGCGGTGGGGGGTCGGGAACACTGTGGTTTTACAGTCTTTGGTCTTAAAGGTCTGAGGCAAGGAACTTGGGAGAACAACCAGACTTCAAAAAAGAAGAAAATTAGTAACAAGTCCAGTTCATTTGGGACGTTTTTTTAGACCCTATCACTGCAAAACGAAAAGAAGTCCTTTTAGATTTATGTGTTACATTATGAAAAATAGGATAGATTTATTTCCTATTTATAGATTGATCTGTCTATACACATGGTCTTATACATAAAAGCCTCGGGCGGCCTTGGTGGGCGGGCAGGGAGGGCAGCACCGCCTCCCTTGAACTGTTAGCTGTGCACAGAGTGCTGTGCCGCCTCAGAGACAAGGACCGTGGTCTGCTTTCCGGTCGTATCTGAAGAGAAGAGACGCTGCCAGGAGTGGGGCTGAGAAAGGCAAGGACCACATTCGACTTTCCCTCAATCCCTTAAATCTGGAGCCCCAGCCTTCCTCCCTCCAAACAAGAACCCCCCACATTTTTAAGGCCAAAACGTGGGATGAATCCAAAGGGAAAAGGGTGAGCTACTCCTCACCAAACTCTAGAATGGTCAGGAGCAATAGTTCGGGTGCCCCAGACCCTAGCATCTCTCCACTGCCCGGGCCCCCCTTGACCTAGGCCCTCCTCCACAGCCCACAGCCACAGACACAGCCCACAGGGCTGGGTTAGTCCTCAGCGTGGAGCAGAAGCATGGGGAAGGTGAACGGAAGGCCACAGTTAGTACGGCAGCTCGGATGCAGCATGGGCAAGTCCGGCTTGGCCCTTAGAGGACCCAGGGCCTCAGGCTGGCTGGATAGAGGGAAGGAGGCCACCCTCACGTGAGCTGCGACCCCAGCAACCCCTCCCCCCACCCACTCTCTAAAAACTCCACGGCCAGCGCAAAGTCAAACTCGTGTAGCGGGGGTCCATCCACAGCGATCTTGACCACAGGGTCGCCCCGGCCTTCCCCGGCCCCGTTCTGCCCCCCCCACCCCAGCTC
>NW_005367911.1:1189470-1213032 GCF_000412655.1 Myotis brandtii | reverse complement strand
TAGGGGTCCCCCAGCCCTTTCTGCAGGGAGTCCAAGAAGGCCCCCCGCAGCCGCTCCAAGTCCCGGAGCGCAGCCTCGGAGTAGCCGACCAACTCCAGGCCGCGGTAGGTACAGCGCTCCCCGCCCAAGTCGGGGCTGGAGGACGCCAGCTCCTGCAGGAAGCCCTGGAGGCGCGCGCCACCGGAGCTTCGCTGCGCTTGGAGGGAGGCCGCCGCTGCCATCACCAGCGGCTGCAGCAAGGCCAGGTGTGGGTCTTCCGGCTGCAGGACAAGGGCGAGCTTCTGCACGCAGGGCAGAGTGTCCAGCAGCAGGTGGGTGAAGGCCACGAAGGTGAACTGGCGCAGGGCGAGGGCCAGTGCCCTAGCTGTTGGTGAGGCTGGGGCAGAGGCCTCCAGTGTGGGCACCAGGCAAGGCCAGGCCTCAGCCACCGCTTCCACCACAGGCAGCAAAGAGGCCCAGGGCACTGGCCGTGGTCCTGCCAAGTCGATGGCTGCAAGGTCCAGTGCTGCCCGGAGCTCAGGGACCATGTGGGAACTGGGACCACTGTGGAGGCGGAATAGGGCATCCAGTACACTTTCATATTCACCTAGGTAGGCAGGGGGCTCAGGATCTGGCCGGCCAGGAAGGCAGTGCAGCTCCGTGAGCAGCGGGCAGGTGGCCCGGAGCTGCAGGCCCACGCTCCCCAGGCAGTCCCTGGGGAGGCTTGAGCTGAGCCAGGCTAGCTTGGGTGCAGACACACCGAAGGCCTGCAGGATGTCCAGGAGTTGGCCAGCAGTGTCCTCGCCCTCCTGTAGCTCCACACTGCCCAGGAAGGTGGTGGCAGGCTGGCCATCACAGGGTGACACCGACGTGGCAAACAAGGCCAGACTGTGGGACTCAGGCCAGTCTCTGGTCTTGTCCAACACCAGCCCCACATACGGGGATGCCTTCAGGCACTGGCAAGCCTCTGTGTGCAAGACACTGGCAATGGCCACCTGGGACAGCCAGAGAGAGAAAGGGAGGGCGGGCAGAGTTAGGCTTGTCCTGAGAAGGGGAGGCAGACAGTACAGGGTGATCGCAAGAGCACAGGCCTTGGGGTCAGACAGACTTGGGGACTAATCCTAGCTTTGCCACTTACAGGCTGTGTGATCTTGGGCAAGTCATTTCACCTCTCTGAGCCTCAATATCTTTAGCTCTAAAATCAGGCTCATAGGTGCCCATAATCTCCTCCAAAGGTTGTTGTGAATTATAAATACAGCTTTTTGTTTTTGTGCTTATACATGAAAAATGCTTTATGAACTGTAAAAGTTCTACAGAGTTTGGTGTGTGTGTGTATTTCTACAGCATCACCCAGTCTGCCTTATTCCTGGGGATCTCCCTCCTCTCTGCTGTCCAGGGATTAACTGATAGACATGGCCCATAATCTCCTCCAAAGGTTGTTGTGAATTATAAATACAGCTTTTTGTTTTTGTGCTTATAAATGAAAAATGCTTTATGAACTGTAAAAGTTCTACAGAGTTTGGTGTGTGTGTGTATTTCTACAGCATCACCCAGTCTGCCTTATTCCTGGGGATCTCCCTCCTCTCTGCTGTCCAGGGATTAACTGATAGTTAGGGATTCACTCCTAACTCCTAGCCAGTGACATAGGGCCCCAGCCGTGTGTTCTGTTTGTCTGTTTGCCACATCTCTCTGTAAGATGAGATCAACTCCCCCACCCGCACACCAGCCCCTAGAGCTCATACAGCTAGTAAGTACCTAGGACAGAGCTGCAACTTGCATGCCCCCAGGGCCAGGAGGGGTAATACTGAGCTCAAAGTGGGCCAGGGATAAAACAGGGAATGGGGAAGTCCTTACTTGCTCCCCAACTCCACCACTTCATGCCCTGAGAGCATGGGGACCTAGTTTTTCAGTACAAGTAACAAATCCAGATTTTCACATGTAATCTCTCCTTTTGTTAAACTTGGAAGCTAATTAAAAATTTTTAAGTGGCCCTGGCTAGTGTGGCTCAGTTGGTTGAGCGTCATCCCATGCATCAAAGGGTCATTGGTTCGATTCCTGATCAGGGCACATGCCTGGATTGCAGGCTAAATCCCCTGTAGGGGGCGTGCAGGAGGCAGCTGATCAATATTTCTCTCTTGCCCTCTCCTTTCCTCTCCATCTAAAATCAATAAAAACAGCCCTGGCCTGTTGCTCAGTGGTTAGAGCATTGGCCCTTGGACGGAAGGGTCTCTGGTTTGGTTCCCAGTCAAGGGCACATACCTTGGTTGAGTAGAGGCATGAGCAGGAGGCAACCAATCAATGTGTCTCTTTCACTTAGGTGTTTCTCTCTTTCTCTCCCCCTCACCCCTTCCTTCCACTCTCTCTAAAATCAATGGGAAAAATAGTTGGTTCGATTCCTGATCAGGGCACATGCCTGGATTGCAGACTTAATCCCCTGTAGGGGGCGTGCAGGAGGCAGCTGATCGATATTTCTCTCTTGCCCTCTCCCTTATTCTCTATCTAAAATCAATAAAAACAACCCTGCCGGTCGCTCAGTGGTTAGAGCATTGGCCCTTGGACGGAGGGTCTCTGGTTTGGTTCCCAGTCAAGGGCATATACCTTGGTTGAGTAGAGGTATGAGCAGGAGGCAACCAATCAATGTGTCTCTTTCACTTAGGTTTTTCCCTCTTTCTCTCTCTCCCCCTCACCCCTTCCTTCCACTCTCTCTAAAATCAATGGGAAAAATAGTTTCGGGATTAAAAAAATAACAAAAATACTGTAAAAAACAACAAAACACTTCTGTGGGCCAATGAAGCCCTCAGGGCCACCAGTTTGCTATCTCTGGCCTAGGTAGTGAGGGGAGTGCCCCTGGGCCCCTGAGGACAGGGCCTGGTCTGGCTGCTCCACTGCTGTGTTCTCAGCAGCCGGCCCAAGGCCAGACACACAGTCGCTCTCAGTGACGGTTCTGACAGTGAAGGTATGAATGAAGTGCTCTGGCCGAGGCCCAGGGGCCTGGCATGCTGGCGCTGTGCCAGATGGCTCAATGTCCTCCCTCCCCAAGCCCTCCCCCATACCTCTGGCTGCCACCCACCTGCATGTCCCTCACCCTCCTGGGACTGTAGTAATCACCACGCTCCGTGCCCAGCAGCGCCTGGCACAAGTTGAACCTTTGTAGCTCGAGTAGGGCAGAGCAGCGGTCGTCGGGCACGTCCTCCTTGGCCATGCAGTACACCGTGGTCAACACAGCCACTTTGGCAGGGTCCACCTCCACCTTGATGCCCCTGGAGGTAGGGGTGGTCGCCAGGCCTGGGGAGGCCCCTCCTCCCTCAGCCTGGCCCTCAAAAGTAGGCTGGCCTCGGTTCATGGCCAGAGCCTGGCGGTGAGCCCCCGAGGTCACATGGCGCAGCAAGGCATGGCGCTGGAAGTTGTCGGTGCCCACGGTGAAGGCGTTTTCAGCTTTGCCGTGCTTGTTCCGTACCAGGGCCTGGCGGCACTCAAGGCAAAACATCAGCTTCCGCTCATAGTCAAAGTCCAGCCAGGTAAACTCCTCTTTCCAGTGCTCGTTGAAGTAACGCTTGCACTTCTTATTGGAGTTGGAGGCCTCTCCAGCTGGTTTCTTCCCCGGGGGCACCATTCCTGCTCGAGGGGCAGGGCACCCCAGTTCCCACCCAAATGCTCTAACTCCCAGCCTCCCACACACAGAGTCACGTCCCTTGATAAGGGGAGTTGGTGGGGAGGCAGGAGAAGGGCGCCCGCCTGGCTATTGGGGACCATCCATCTAACTTAGCCAGGAAAGTTTATTCCTGCTCCGCTGGTGGGAGACTGGAGATGAAAGAGACAAGGGAGGTGTGTTAGGGAGTCCACCAAGGATCACACTGCCCACAGAGCACGCCCCAGCTGAGGGGTGGCCTGAACCCAATGGGGAAGGACTACTGGGAGTGGGCGGGGTCATGCAAAGGGCCATAGAGTATTATCCAAAGGGAGGTATGAGAGGTATGGGTGCCCAGCCCCGCCTTCCAGGACAAGGCATTGTTTAGTGTTGAGAGCTGAAGCATGCCAGAACTCGGAGCTGGAAAGACCAGCACCACCTATACAACCACTTTTTATGGGTGGAGGGACTGAGTCCTGGAGACAGAGTGGTTCTCGGACTCATGAATAATTTGTGGCTGAGCCAGAACAAAAACTTAGGCCTCCTGATTAAAGGATGACTGATCCCGCCAGACCACAGTCCTTTATCTCATTAGAAGGAAGTTAGCACAAAGCTGAGCTCCCGGGGCCACTGGATTTTCTCTGGAGATCCCTTTCCTACACACACACACACACACACACACACTACACTTCCCCCCATCAGCCTCTCCTTGGCCTGTGTTGTCATCTCCACCTCCTCTTCCCAACCTCAACCTGTCCAGAGAGTTCAGAACCATCTCTGCTGGCCATTCTGAAATATACAACCCCGGTCTGGGCCACTCCTCTGGGCACCACACCTCTCCATCCAACCACCTTCCTGGTTTGTCAAATGGAACTTTCACTCTGTCCTTACAAAATATGTTCCTCTCCCCGTTGTCCCCAGTCCAGGATGTGGCCCATCCTCCCACCCAGGTACTCTGGCCAGAAACATGCCCCCCTAAGCCCCACTTTCTTCCTCATCCGGGACCTGGTCTATCCACAGGGCCTGTTGATTCCATCTCCACAAACTACCTCTAACTCATCCCTTCTCTCCAGGCCTCTACCACCTTCCTCATCTGGGCTACCTTCATCTCTTGCCTGGACTATGCCAGTTGCTTCCTGATGGTCCTTTGACTTCCTGCTCTTACTCATGTCTGAGCCATCCAAACCCTAGCAGCCGGAGGGGGCTCTTAAAAACACTGCTTTTAAACCCCTCCACTACAGCCTGTTGCTCTGGGTCAGTGCCAGAATCCCTTTCCAGGTCTGCCAAATAAATGCTGGCAGCTGCTTGTCCTTCCCTCCCTTTCCAGCTATACCTGCCTTTTCTTGGTTCCTCCAGAGTGCCAGATTCCATCCTCAGGGCCTGCACACAAGCTGTGCTTTCTTCCAGAATGTCCCACCCTCCACTCCCACTCTGGTCTTAGCTTAACTGTCCCCTCTTCAGAGGAGGCTTCTGAATTGTCGGATCCTAGGAAGTCCCCTCCTTGTCTGTCACTATCCCCTGATTGTTCCCTTTATTGCACTCCCCACAGTTGACAAATATGCGTATTTCTGTGCAGGTCTATTCCTTGGTATATTCTCTCTCTCTTGGACTGAACCCCAGAGAAGGGAACAGTGCCTGGCAAAATTTGGGGAGTGAATGAGCAAGGAAGGATGAGCTCTCAGGCAGCATGAGCAGTGGAGTGGGCCCTTGGACACCTGTTGGGTGGTAAAAAAGCTGCCTCTGACATCCTTTCCTCCCAGAATCCTATGATTCAGTGGCCTTGTCCAGCCCATCACCAAAGGGTCTTAGAAAGGGGAGGAGGTGCAAGGCGAAGGTGATACCCTTCTGGAAATGTGTCCGATCCTTTCCAGGCACCTAGACACTGGCTCTCCTGCCCCATCCTGCAGAGGGGACAAAATGACTGTCAGACCTAGGAGGTTTCTGATAAAAGAGTAGGTAGGAAGGATGCATGGAAAGATGGAGATTCCGAAACTGCACTGTCTGACGCGACAGCCAACGTGGCTGTTAAAAACGAATCAGAACTAAGTGAACAAAAAATTAAATTCAGTTCCACAGTCGCACTAGCCACAGTTCAAATTCTCAACAGCCACACGTGGCTAGTGGCTATGGCATTAGCCGGCCCAGACAGAACATTTACAACATCCCAGAAAGTTCGATGGGACAGTGCCACCCAAAAAAACAAAACAAAACAAATGGACAAAAGCCTTTGCCATTCCCCCACCTCAGCCCGAGGGAAGCAGGCTGATGGGGTGCGGTCCAAGGCTGCCCCATCTCAGACCCAGGTCCCTGGCACCTCTCCTACCCTGGGCAGCAGGATGGAAGCAGGCACAACCTGCGGGCCTGGGGCCATGGTGTGCAGGTCTGCCACCCCCACTCCACCCGGCACATAAGCCTCAAACAGGGTTTATTCAGCCCCAGGATGGTGGTCCCAAACCTCTTCCTCAGGCTCCTTTTAGGACCCCACTAAGAGTCCAAGGTCCAGGAGAGGAGAGGTGGGGACCCCTCCCCTGGCAGCCCGAGTGAGGCTAGGGCTCCCTGCATGCCCGGCCTGTCTCCCTGGGGTGGGGACCCTGAGGGCTGGGGAACTTCTGGGGGGCACGTGGGGGAGGAGCCCTCGGATGGGTCATCCGAGGCACCGATCCCCCACTGGCCGGGCCCTTGTTGCCCGCCCCCTGCAGGGCAGCTCCGGAGGAGACGCCCTGCCCGCTGGCCCCCGCCCCCACCCCGCCTGCACACACTCACGGAGCAGCGGGAGCCACCATCTTGCCGGTGGACGCTCTGGCCGCGGTCTCCTTGGGCTGCACCAAGCGACAGCAGCCACTAGCGGTAACCACGGCGAAGAGGCGCCAGCAGCCAGCGCAGGGCCGGGGGCGCAGGCTGGGTTGTAGCGACCCCCCACACACACACACAACCCCGGGCTCATCTGGCCACGCCCACCTGCCCCGCGCTCGGTCCCCTGGACGCACGTCGCCCGGGGTCACCCTCATCCATCCCAGCTGCGCCGGTGCAGCCGGAGCTACTGAGGTTAGACCACAGGAAGGATGCTCGGGGCGGAGGCCCAGGAGTCACTCACTCCGCACAGTCACCTGTAGATTCCTAGCGGAGCTCCCAGGTGAGAGCTCAGGGACGGAGAGCCAAACCAGGTGGAGCGCCCTGCATGGAGGCTACAGTCTGGCAGGTGCTCGGAGAGTTATGAGCCAGATGCCTCGGGATCACAGAGGAGCAGGCAGGAAGCCCACGATTTTCCCGAGGGTCAGTCCGTTTTCACAGCAGGGTTGGGGAAATGTAGCAGGGAAGGGCATTCCAGGCAGTGGGACTGGCAGAGCTCCGGAAGTTAAAGGTGCAGTGCAGTTCACAAAGGTCAACGTGGAGAGGCGGTATGGGGGATGGGATGGGTGGGGCTGGGGGGCAGTGCCTGCTGCTGGAAGGCCCTGCAGTGAACGCTGGGGGTTCTGATCCTCCGGCCAGGTGGGGACCTCAGGAGGCGTTTGAGCTGGGAGCTGAATGCCTTCACTAATGAGTTATTGGTAGTGATTTGTAATGGGGGTGACAGACATGGTGTGTCAGGAGAGGAAGGAGTGATCTCTTCCTGGAACTCTCAGATGCACAGGAGGCCCACCCCTGTGGGGGTTCCCTGGAGCGGGGAAGAGAGGCTGTGGGTTCCCTGCAGGAGGAATGTGGGCGTGTGGCACCCCAGCCCTCCCAGACTTGGAGTCTGGAGGCCTGCAGTGGAGCTCTGCTGACAGTGACGTGGTCTTGGGCTGGGCACTTGGCCAAGAGCCTCTGTTTCCTCATCCATCAAGTGGGAATTGCAGCCAGGCGAGGAGGAAAGGGCAGGGCAGGAGCAGGACGGGTCTGAGGACCAAATGAGTTGCTGGGTGTGGAGGTCATTTGAAGAGGGGGTGCCAGGGCACTTGGTGACTCAGTCTCCCCTCAGTACAACGTCACCCCGAAATGCCTTTCAGCCCCTCACAGTTGGGTCCACTGCTCCCCCACACAAGGCCTAGGGCACAAGTAGATTTGAGGTCAGGGCCTCTCTGGGGGCCAGCACCCCTCACACAGCGCTGCTCTGTGCCACCCACGTCTGCCTGTGACATTCACTGTGAACCCTGGCCTCCAGGGCCGCTGCGATGAGGCATGAGTCATGGCCCACGCACACGCGTTGACTGCTTGGCTTGTGGGTACACTAATGAAGGGAGACAGCCCAGCCCCCACACCTGCCCCAGGATGGCACCGCCCAGCCGGACAGGTCTAAAATTCTGCACCCACAAAAGGGTCAGGTGTGGAGGGTCTTCTCTGATGGCATTTGGCAGCAGAACAGCCGCTTGGCTACGCGTCTCAGAGCATCGCTCCAGGGGTCATATCTGCGACCCACTCACTGGCTGGCTCCTCACGAGGGCAGGTTCTTTCTCTGGTCAAACATGAACAAATCAGACTGTGTGGCAGAGAACAGCTCACCCCCAGGGTCCAACTGAGGCTGGGGCGGGAAAGAAGAGCGGAGGGCTCATGAAATAACGTCACCCTGGCTGCCACCCGAGGGAGAGGCTCCGGGGAACCACATTCTGCTGTTTTGCCATCACGGGAAAGACACACAAGAGCACGGGGACATACCGCATGAGGTCCACAGGCCCACACGCAGATGGCTACAGGCACACGCATCTCCCCAGGATGACACTGTCTGCGCACACGGATGCATCACATACGGAGGTGGTACCCACGCAGAGACAGATGCCCATGCTGGCCAGAGGCCACGCGTGAGCGTGCACGTACACACAGACAGGCAAGATCAACAAAGATGCGCTCAGATCACATATACCCAGAGGGACAGACACGCGAGGGACAGACCCTAGAAAGGCATATACAGACGATTCAAAACAACAGGCACGCAGCACACACACAGGCACAGAGACGCATATGCACAAAGGCCCAGATACGGACACGTTCACCCAGAGGTAGGTGTGTGCACACACCCCGCTTACAAAATGAGATGCATCTGACATACACACGAGCTCCTGTAGCCAAACCCAGGGTCTCTTTCTCCCACAGGTCATAGGGGCAGATGGTAGGGCTCCCCCCACCCCAGGCATGTACACACACACCTCAAATAGTCAAGCGGCTGTTTCTATCACAGATAAAACCAAAACTCTGCGGGGGGAAAAAAAAGGGAGTCCAGGAGGGGAGAGAGAGCCAAAGGCAGGGAATGGAAGGTTGAACCAAGACCCCCTGCTTGCCTACTCCCACCAAGTCCAGGGGGGTCCTCCCCACGTTCTCCAGGGCCCCCGATCCACTTCGGGGTGAGCCAACACTTGGGAGGTGGTGATGTTCCAGACTCCCTCCTTCCCGTGCTGGAGGAAGACCCCAAGCCCAGTCACAAGAGGGACTCTGTCCCAGCCTCCAGCCCATGGAAGGGGTTCCCAAAAGCCCCCCTTAAAAGGTAATGGCTGTCTCCCCCAAAGAGGGCCAGACAACCCCAGTGTGGAGAGGTGAGCCAGAAGACCAGGGAGAAAGGGGGCCATTGGTGTTAACCCCAGCGCAGTGGCTGGACCTCAGGTAGGAGCACCCTAGATTTCTGCCCGCCTCCCTCGGTGTCCCTCTGTCTGTCTTTCTCTGCTGCAGTAACAACCCCCTCCCCTAACACTGCTTGGAGGCTCCAGGCAGTTGAAGGTGTGATTTGATACAAGGAAGGTTTGATGCAGGCTCCTGGGCGCATGTCTGCCCCAAGTGTGGCACACTTCACTCCTGCAGGGTGGCCTGTGGCTCCCCAACGCTTCCTGCCACTCCCGCCCCCACCTTTGTTCCCAGCCAGAGTGGGGGCTCCCTTGCCCAGCCCTGGACCTAGGAAAATGTACCAAGAGTCAACTGGCCATGGGAGACTCTTAACAGACAACTTTTGGAAGCCAACAAACACAGGAAAAGGATAGGGCTGGGAGAGGGAAGGGGCCTGTCCTGGTCTCCAGGCCCCCTCCGCACCCGGCTCCTGTGCCCTCCGTACTCACCCAAGAGCATTCTCTGCTTCGGAGGAGGCACCGCTGAGCGCTGAGCGCAGAGTGAGGAGCAAATGAAACCCAGCCAGAGAGTGACAGAGGGAAGGGGGTGGGGGATGCGAGGGACAGGAGGGGAGGGCACAAGGGAGGGACTGCTGCTCCTGCCTGCAAAGCCGCGGTTACCAGGCCCTGCTCCCCCTTTGCCAGGATCAAGCTGCCTAGTCCCTGGTTTCCTCCATCCCAACCAGGGGTGGAAAGAACCGGGCACTTCCTTCCCTTAGGGCAGGGGAGGGGCCAAATGCGGAGACTATGGACAGGGGGAGAGTGTCAGGGAGCATCCACTCCCGCATCCCAGATAGCCCCGGCCTAGAGCCTCTGCAGCAAATAGCTGACCCTGCCCGCAGACACCTCCAGGCAAGGAGGTGCTGTGGCCCCTCTCGGCCTCCCACAAAGCTCTTGCTGCTAAACTTTGAAGCCCTGCCTCAGGGCCTGCTGCTTCAGGAGCCCACTTCTCCTGTCCAGTGAGCCCACCATCCCCTTAAATTTACTCCTTTGCTGAAGGGGAAACTGAGGCTAAGAGAGGTACTACCACTTCGTCCCAGTGTTGGCTGTGGCGGTGGGGGAAGGGAGCTTGCCCCTCTCAGTCCAGGACCTGGACTGTGGGACCTGCTCCCTGGGCAATGCCAGGAGGGGGTGGTGGTGGTCATCGGGTCAGCTAGAACTTCTGACACCTCTCCCCTGCCCTCACGCTTCCCTCTCCACACCACCCCCAGTCTTTTCTCTCCTCCATGTGCCCCTTTCTTCCCTCCTCTTCAGGAAAACAGACGGTGTCTCTATTCACCTGAGCACCTGGAGGCTGGCTGGGAGGGGGGTGGGTGGGTGTGGGAGAGGAGACAGCCAACCCACAGCTGGATCCCGTCTTGCATTCCAAGCCTGGGTCCCAGGGCTAGCCCCCCACCCCCTCAGCATCCTGTCTCCACCAGACAATAACCTGTAATCTCTGAAGCAGCCAGTGCCTGAGCTGCAAGGAAGGTCTGGGGAGGGGTTGGCAGCAGCAGCTTCTGAAAACAGGTTTGTTAGGAAGAGGCTCTGGGGGAAGGACCTGCTGGTGTGGGGAGAAAAAAACGAAACTCAAGCCCAGAGCTAATTAACCCACCTAGAGACACAGACGGGACCTTTGTCTCCTGCCGGGGCAGGGATCTGAGCTAAGCCCCCTGATTCTCCACCCAGATGGCTTTGCCTTTCCGGGAGGTCCCGGGGGAGGTGCTGATGGTCAGGTTCACACTTGGCAGAGGGGGATGTGATGGCCATCCAGGCAGAGCAGGGCGCTTCCATCGCCTGCCACGTAAGAACAGTAGCAGGAGGCGATGGCTAGACTGCAAGAACTCAGTGGCCTTGGGGGAGCACAGTGTCTCTGAAACACGCACCTAAAGGCCTCAGGATGGGTGGCAGGGAGGGACTGAAGAGGTGGAGGGACAGGCTGGAGGGCTTCCGGGGCCTCCTGATGGGACTGAAATTAATCTATCTGCAGGGAGTGGGGGGTGAGGCGCTCATCAAGCCAGTGACTCAGGCATGACCCAGCTCAAGGTCTTTGATCTCTGGGGCTCAGAATGCAGCCAGAGGCTTCTGCAGTCTAAGACTCAGAAAGGAGATGGAAGGACTGATGAGAACAGGAGCTTGGGGCGGTCTGAGCGCAGGGCAAGGGACAGCCTCCACCTGCCCCTCTGACCCCTTCCGCCCCCAAAGGCAAGGGATGTCTGGTGCAGCCAACTTCGCCCTGAAATCCACTATAGTTTGACTCCATCTCTGCTTTCCTGTCCCCTTCGTGTCTACCCTGCACTCCCGCCCCGGCCATTTCGGTAAGCTAGAGCTTAAATCATTTCCCAAACCCCCTTCTCTCCCCTCCGGTGTCATGTTGCAACGGGTGATGGGGGACAAGGGTGGGGGCCCTGAATTGGATGGCTGGGTCAGTCCTGCCAAGAGATGGGGGGGGGGGCACCAATTGGCTTTGGAAGGGTCCCCTCTCTCTCCCGAGCCAGCCTAGACAGAGTGGGAAATGGCTGGCATCTCCCCACTTTTCAGGTGAGGACACCAAGGCACTTAGCAAGAGGAGAGGCCAGGGGGCCTGAGCGTGAGGACGTCTCCTGGGAGCTGACCTGCCTTCTCTGGGCCATCGCTCCTCCCCTTTCCTGAAACATGAAGGCCCAGCCCCCGCAGCAAGTGCAGTGGGTGTGTGAGATCGGTTCAGAGTCGGAAACCCTGGGATGGGGACCCAGCTGTGTGACCCGGGTGTGCTGCCGAAACTCTCTGAGCTCCAGGATCCCAATTTCTGACGTGAGGACTGGGTGTCATCATCTTTGCCGGGGGGCTGGGCGAGGGGGGCATGCCATGTTGGGTGTGGAAGTGCTTTGTAAACAGTTCAGCTCCCAAGCAGAGGCTTCACTTGGCCAGGAGGTAGGTCACAGCTGCTTGCCCAGGTGTCTCCCATGCCCTGTGCTGGCCCAACATCCATACGAGAGGTTGGAACTAGGAGGGTTGAGCCAGCAAACCTTTTCCCTGCAGATGTTCAAGAACCATCTGAAAGTGTGTGTGTGTGTGTGTGTGTGTGTGAGAGAGAGAGAGAGAGAGAGAGAGAGAGAGAGAATAGGGACATTGAACTCAGCCTTATTGGGGCAGGGGTCCTCGTACCCACACCTGCCGTGTTGAAAGATGGCTACAGACACATTCCTGAAGAATCAACGGGCCTGCTGTGTGGGAGACAGAGAGGGCGGGGGGTGGGCTGGGAAAGTTGGGGAAGTTCCTGGAGGAGGCGGACGGGGAAATGTGGGTACTTGCTGTTTCCTCATCCCGTGCCCTCTCCCAGGTGTGGCAGGCTCACTCTGAGCTGGGAGCTGGGTGTGGATGAGTGAGGAGGCCTCTGACCCAGGCATTGAGAAAGCTCAGAGAGGGAAGAGGTCCCTCCCCCCATATCTCCCTCCCATGGACAGCCTCAGGGACACGAGCAGGAGAGGGTCCCTGTCTCACTGCCTGTGACGGCCTGTCGCTCTGCAAGCCGCCAGCCCCACAGACCCCTAATCAGAGTGACAGCTCCAGGGAGCATGCCTGGAGGTCCCACTCCCACACCTTTCTCACCCTCCCAGGGAACAAGGACTGCCTAGGAACAGAGCAGTGCATTAAGGCCCCTCAAGCCTCCGTGAAAGTAGGTGTGGCTCTCTCCACTTCCCAGGCTGCCCCATCGGCCACACCGGATGGGCTCTGGGCTCTGGCCCAGTCTTGAGGTCCCTATGCACTTCCCCTCACCCCCAACCTCAGGGGCAGTAGCTAGCATCCCCCCCACCCCACCCCCACTCTCAGAGAGTCAAGGAGACAGGAGAAATCCATAGGATGGGGATGGGAGTGGATGCTGGGGGGTCATGACCCAGAGCAGGCTCCGAGATAACCAGGCCAATGGAGCCCCAGACTTCCAGGGCTCCCAGAAATCGGAGGACCCTTCATGCCTGCCCCATGTCACTCCCCCGTGCTCCCACAATGCCGCTCACTCTCTTAGTGTGAAGGCTCCAGCTTGTGAATGCCCAGAGCTCAGGCACTGAGCACTACTCAGTGGGGAATGCTGGGGGCCAGCACAGGGCCACACGGGGCTGGAGGGCTAGGCGATGATGGATGGATGGCTGGGGGGACAATGGCTTATCAGGTCCCATTTAATAATTTGGAGAAGAATACTAGGCATCATGTCTCCTGGTCCCTCCTCCCCCTCCCCCCACCCCCAACACACAAACCTACCCAGAACTCAAGCAATAAGGACAATGGGAAAAGGGGAGCCAAGTGAAGGGGGTCCCTGCCCTTCTGAGCAGCCTGACTCTGGCCATGGGTATCTGGTGCTGTGGTCTTTTTCCTTTTTAAATATATTTTTATTGATTTCAGAGAGGAGAGAGAGAGAGAGAAACATCAGTGATGAGAATCATTGATCGGCTGCCTCCTGCACGCCCCACACTGGGGATCGAGCCCGCAACCCGGGCATGTGCCCTGACCGGGAATCCAACCGTGACCTCCTGGTTCATAGGTCGACGCTCAACGACTGGGCCACACTGGCTGGCACTGTGGTCTTTTATCCTCACACCCCACCTGAGGGCAGGGAAAAGGGAGGGCTTATAGCTTAGGCACCACTGCCCAGAAGAAGGGCCTGAAGAGGCTGTGTTAGAGGGGAGCAGGGCAGGACAGTGTTCTTTTTCTTTTAAATTTTAACATTGTCTTAATCAAGCAATGTAGTGGTTTACAACAGGGAATTTTAAGACAGTTGAATAGAGCAAAGTGAAGGATTACTCTGTTAGGATAGCCTCTGTGAATAAAATTCTTATGTGGATTTAGGATATTGTTCTTGAGCCCTCCCCATCCAACACTGTCCCCAGACCTGCTTCCCTCTCAGCACCCCCCTTTCTGATAATGGAACTATCTTTCACAGCATCACCTAAGCTAGAGTCATCCTTGGACCTCCGTCCCCCATGACCCCCACATCTCATCAGTCACCAAGTCCTAATGGTTCTGCTACAGAAAAGGCCCCAGAATTTGTTTCCTCCACCCCACTCCCTTCTTTCTCTGGCACCCCCAAGTCTTACCCTTCCCCTTCGCCAGAGATCTCTAAAAATACTAATCACTCCTGCTCAACACCTTTCAGCGACACCCATCACCTTTAGTTCAAAGGCCAAATGTCCGGCCTGCCTGGGAGGACCTCACAGGCAGCTCCTGCTCACCTCCAGCCATGCCCGCCATGTCCATGCCCACCATGTCCATGCCCACCATGTCCATGCCCGCCATGTCCATGCCCGCCATGTCCATGCCCGCCATGCCCATGCCCGCCGCGTGCCCAGCATGGCCTCTGCTCCTGGAAGGCCAGGGCCTCGGGCCTCGGGGCATTTGCTCTGTCTGTCTCCCTGCCTCGGGTTCCCTTTCTGTCTCCAAGATCCAACATCAAGGTCACTCCCCTGAAGCTTCCCCGGACGCTGGTACCCACCCCTCGGAAGCCTGTTGTTATCTTGGACAAACTCGTCGGCACCTGCGGTTGTCTAGACAGCACTGCCCTAACAGGAGGGTATGCTGCCTTTTAAAATTGTGGATCCCTAAATAAATATTGTATGTTCTCCCTTATATGCAGAACCTAGAAAAGTCAAACTCATAGAAGTAGAGTAGAAAGCCAGGTGCCAGGGGCTGGGGAGTTGGAGACGTTGGTCAGAGGGTACAAACTTCCAGCTGTAAGATAAATAAGGTCTGCGGTCTGTGATGTAATGCCCAGCATGGCGACTGCATTAACCACACTGCATTATGTGATTGAAAGGCGCGAAGAGAGTAGATCTTAACTGTTATCAGCACACACGTGCAAAATCATAGTTACCTGAGGGGACGGAGGTGTTCACTAACTTACTGTGGTAAATATTTTATAATATATATGTGTATCTAGTCATCACATTGTACACCTTAAACTTACACATTATATGTCAATAATATCTCAATAAAGCTGGGGGTGGGGGGGCGGAATACAAATCCTCCAAGCAATGGCGTGGACCTATGGGGTTGTCTGTAAGTATTTGATGAATTAATGAGTGCCTTTTGGACTCACACACACACACTCTAGAAACATCATACGATCAGTTACGCTCTTACTCAGATTCACACCCTTGGTGTCCCCAAGGGCTCAGGTGGAGGAGCTGGCACCAGCCATCAGAGCATTCCCTGCTTTGCTAATGCAGTGACCTCTGCCTCCAATGTCCCTTCTCCCCTTCTCCCTGTTCCAAGCTCAGCACGCCCCCCTTCCTTCAGGAGGCCTTTCCTGGTGCCCCCGGGGATACCTGACTTTCCCCATCATATCCCTGGGGCTACGTCCCACGAAGCACCCACAATATTTATCTGCTCCTTGGATGTCTGTCTCAGCCCAAAGACAGATTCAGTCTTGGCCGGAAGGGGGAGGGGGTTTGAGGAGGAAGACTGGAACGTATTGGTCTCCAGGCCCCAGGCGCTCCGTACAGAGAACACAGTGGGTGCCCAAGTATTCACCCAAAGAGCAGGCAACCTGCAGAGAGTTCAGAGGGTAGCCCTCTGGCAAAGCTACCGACCTGGGCTGCAAGCGAAGTTCCCAGCGGCCGCCCGCAGGAAGCAGGCAGAAGTTCCCACCCTTCCCACCTCCCCACACTGGGCCTGCCTCTCCTTATTTCCCCCATGGCCCCTCTGTGCCTTGTCAGCCGGAATCACCCTCACAAATTCATTCACCCGTTTTCCCCAGAAATCAGCCAGCTGCCCCTTCGTGCTTGCAGCCAAACCTCTGCAAAGTCATCCCAGCCGGGGAGAAGCGGAAATCCTGGCCAGGAGTCCAGTGGCCAAAGGAAGAGGGGCTTCCCTAGTCCATCCCTCAGCTGAAGTGTCATGCACCTTGCCAACCCTGCCCTTCAGAGACCAGAGCAGCATCCCGGGATACCCTGCAGGTGAGGCCTTTGTCCGAAAGTCTGTCCCTGCCAGGGGACTCCAGCCTGGGGTCCTGATCCCAAAAGACCCCACAGGAAGGCCCCCCCAGACCAGAAAAACCTCAGAGGAGGCTTCAGCCTAAAGACCCTCAGATCCAAGAGGGTTGACCAGATTAAAAAAAAAAAATTGACAGCATCTGGGGGCCTTCAGATGCTAGAACCCATTGAAGGCACCCCGACCCAAAGACCGCACAGAGAGAAGCCACAGACCCAGCCCTCAGAGGGGCCCAGAGCCAAATGTGTAGGCACAGTGCCCCCCTGCACTGACCTGGCCCTGCGGGGGCCTTTCCCAGGCTGAGCTGCCGCAGCCGCCTCTGGTGGGCCCGCCCCTCACAGTGCACCTGGGCCTGGGCCGCCGAGTTCAGCTGGATGTTGCAGACGTCACAGAGCGTGTACGACGGCCGTTTCCTCTCACGCTTGGGCTTAGGCAGTTCTGGGGGCTGAGGGGGGCACTCCGCAGCTCCAGATATGGGGGGCTCCTTCTCAGCAGGGGGAGATGGGCTCAGTGGCCGCTTCATTCCTGAACAGATAGAGAGGGAGACAAATACTGTAAAACAAAGGCTGAGTGTTGTGAGTACATAGAAGGAGCAAGACGGGTTCCAGATCCAGAGATAGCTGAGCCTTTTATCCCAGCTGAAAGTCCCCAGCGTTGGGAGAGCCCCAACCTGAGGATGGCAAAGGGAGCATAATGGGGCCTATTTCAAACAAAGCAGCATTCATTAAAAGGCAGGCATATCTGGAAGAGAGTCAGAAATGTGTATTCCCGGGGCGGCCTGTGCCGGGGGGCGCGGCCACAGAGCAAGGCTGAGAGGGAAGCTGGGGTCTGGGAGAGCAGGTGGGCCTGTAGGGCCCGGCAGCAGTGAGCTTGGTGGAGCCCGGTTTGGGGAAGCCAGCACTCCGCTCTCAGCGCCGGGGCAGGCGCTGACAATCCTGTGACAGGCAGGCATGTGGCGCTTGCTGGAGTCGCAGCAGTCGCTGGCCAGAGTGGTGATTGCAGAAACCCAACCTCCCCGTGTCCAGGGCCCAACCCGCTGACATTTACAAACGGTGGCAGTGTGTGAAGCCATCGGCACCCCGACCCATGTGGCTCCAGATGGTCCCTGCTGTCTTGGCCATCCAGCCTGTGGCAACAGTTGGTGTTGGTAGTAGAGACCTCGGCCCTACACAACACACACACACACACACACACACATACCCTGGCTCCCACAGAACTGGCATATCATGCCTTCAGGCCCCTCACCTTCCAGACAGTCTTTCCTTTCCAACTCACTTCTCTGAAGCTTTCCCACCTGACTCCTCTCCCGCTAAGGGCTCTCTTCTGGGGCTGCTCAAGGACCTTTCTCAGGCTGAACTGTGTCAACGTTCACTTCCCTCCTGAATCTGTGTGCATGCTTCCTGCCTCTGCTTTAGACTGGGGACTTCCTGAGGGCAGGGCCTATGTCCCCCTCACCAGGACAGAGAATTCCTGAGGTCAGGGACTGTGTCCCTCTCTCTGATTGGGGGATCCCCAAGGCTCAGACCTAAATGAGGCATAACGGAGCCTCTCTTATGGGCTGAGTTGTGTCCACCAAAAATTCATGTTGGAGTCCTAACTCCCAGTACCTGAGAATGTGATTGTGTTTAGAGAGAGGGTCTTTACAGAGGTGATTAAGTTAAGATGAGGCCACTAGGGTGGGCCCTGATTCAATATGACGTGTCCTTATCAGAAGAGGAAATTTAGACACAGTTACAGAGGGAAGGCCGGATGAAGACACAGGGAGAAGGTAGCCATCTACAAGCCAAGGAGAGAGGCCTCAGAGGAAACCAAGCCTGCTGACACCTGATCTCACATTTCTAGCCTCCAGAGTTGCGAGAAAATACATGTCTGGTGTTTAAGCCACCCAGTCAGTGGTAACTCATTATAGCAGCCCAAGCAAACGAATACATCCCCCTAAAGAGCATTTCCTTTTCCTTAGGCTCATGCTCATTTTGAAAATTAGACCAAGTGAAGTCAACTGATGCCCTAATATTCTCATAAGGCCACACATCCAATGGTGGAGCCCACAACTGAACAAAGAAAATGAATTTCTCAAGTCCACAGCCAAGAACTGGGAGTCCCTGGACCCACCCCCTGCTCTCAGAAACTTGCTCATCAATTTTGTGGGCAGTGCTCCCACATAACATGTCTGTCATTACATGTGTGGGGACCATGTGTGAGTGGAACAGAGGGGCACAGCGATTAAGAGTATGAGTTCTAGCTCTGGCCGGTGAGCAGTGGTTAGAGCGTCAGCCCCGCACCCAAGGGTCGCAGTTCTGATTCCTGGTCAAGGGCATGTATCTGGGTTGCAGGTTCACTCCCCAGCCCGGGTCATGGTGTGTGTGGGAGGCAACCAATTGATGTGTTTCTCCCACATCTCTCTCTCTCTCTCTCTCTCTCTCTCTATATATATATATATATATATAGCGCGCTCTCTCTCTCCTCCCCTCTATTTCCCCCTTTTACTCTCTCTAAAAATCAATGGAAAAAAATATCCTTAGGTGAGGATTAACAACAACAACAAAAAACAGTATGAGCTCTATATTGACTCGCACCTGGGTTCAAACCTCAGCGCTGTCACTTACCGGCTGTGTGACTTGAGCCTCACTCCCTCATCTGTATATCTGTAAAATGGGATGATGACTAACAGTGCTTAAGTCACAAGCATAATGCGAGGATTAGCTGAACTGAACTACATAAAACATTCCTCCGTGTCCTATAAAAGTCAGCTGTTATTAATCGGCAGCGTGGCTGTGCTTTGCAGCTTGTCAGTGGAGTCACCGGTCTGTCACCGTGTGTGTCTGTCATGGCCTACCTGGGTCACTGCGAATGTCTCTGTCACCCCTGTCACCCCATGGTTTGTTCGGGTGAATCTGAGTTGCTCAATCTGTGTGTCTGTCACCGTGTAGCTGTGTCACAGTGTGAGTGTCGCTGTGCCCATATCATGGAATGAGACTGTCGCTGAACATCTGAGACGCGCCACGTGTTATGGGTTAAATGGCGCCCCCTCAAATTCATATGTCAAAATCCCAGCACTTCAGAATATGAAATACAACCTTGTCTGGAAATGGGGTCATTGCAGATATTATTAGGTTAAGATGAGGCAATACTGGAGCAGGGTGGCCCCCTAATCCAATATGACTAGTGTTCTTATAACGGGGGGATTTGGACACAATCATTCACACAGAGAGAATGCCACGTGAAGATGAAGGCAGAGATCAGAGTGATGCTTCTACAGACCAAGGAATGCCACACTTTGCCAGCAAACCACAGAAGCTAGGGGAGAGGCACGGAACAGACTTCCTCCCTGCCCTCAGAAGGCATTAACCTCCATGACGCTTTGATCTTGACCTTCTAGACGCCAGGACTATGAGACAACAAACGTCTGTTGTTTAGACACCCGGTTTGTAGCACTTTGTTACAGCAGCCCTAGAAAACACGAGTATTTGACTTTAGTGTGATCATAGGTGATTTGAGGGCCCCCTCCCCTCTGCATGGTGGTGCGGCTGGGATGCAGCACCAGAGAGAGCCTCCAGGTGGCGCAGTGAGCATCAGGCGGAAAGATAAGAAGTGGGACTGGAGTACCCCTCCACGCAGGGAGGATCCCACATATTGCTCAGGAGGATGCCAAGCGCCTGAGCAATATGTCTGGAGTCCAGGGCACAGCTCTGCCACACTGGAAAGTTACTCCCATCACCTTGTGAGAACCCCACCCCCATCTCCAAGGCTGCACCGAACCTCTGCCAACATTCTGTGCGCTCTCACCTCTAGCTGGAGGTCACCATAGCTATCTCCTTCCTTTACAAGTGTTTCCCCCACCCTCCCAGCAGGAAGAAAGGGCAGGAAGAAACGACCAGGTGCAAATGTTGGAGGGGGGGTGGGTGTCCAACTGGCCAGGGGTAAGAGGTGTCAGGGTAATGAGATTTTTCCGGCCATGCCAAGGAAGCTGCCTGCCCCCTGCCAGAAAGGGGACAGGGAGGGTTTGAAATCTCGATGCAATTTATGACAGGCAGGCCGAGGACATGGCTCAAGAGAGCAGACAAGTATCTGCCAAGAGGCTGATTAAACCTCCGTGATATACGGCCTCTGGGCTCACAGGGCCCTCCTGGATGCCGGGGCTAATGGTATCCCCCACGGCCAGGCTGCTGGGCCTGCCACAGCCTGCCCTGCCTTCCCAGGCCTTCCCAGCTGTCCCCTCAGGAGTTACACCGCTCCAGCCGAGCTAGGGCTCCCACCCGGAAAACGTGGAGGGGTGGGCAATTTTTAGGGCACACAAACATCTATCGAACCCCTGTCACCGGCACCAGCAGGTCAGCACTCCCTGCCCTGGCCCCTGTTCAGAACCAGCATGACTCACCCTAGCGGGACCCACACTTGGACAGGACCTGGCCCACATGCTCTCTTTAACAGAGGAGGAAATTGAGTCCCAGAGCAGGAGAGTGGGCTTTCTTCAAAGTGCATGGCAGGGCAAGAGCGGAGAATCTTCTAGAGACTTCCCTACCCCCTCTCTCCCACCTAGCTGCCAGGCCACCTCTTCTTCATGATGACAACCACTTTACTGAGAGCGTCCTGTGTGCCAGGTGCTTTACACACAGGATCTCGCTCAAACTTCACAACAACCCCATGAGGTGGGCACTATTATTAACCTATTACCCCACGTCACAGATTAGAGAACAGGCTCTGAGAGGTTTTATGGCCGGACCTGAACTTGAACTTGTCTGACTCAGGGCTCCCGGGGAGGCTTGTGGTTGCCCAGCCCCTAGCAGGCCGGGGTGCCAGGCAGGGAGATGCCACATCCTGGTCCGGAGGAGTTGGAGTCAGAGCCAGAGAGGCTGGGAGGAAGGGGTGGGAAGAAAGGGGGAGAACTGAACTTAACTCAAGAAAAGAACAGGTGAAAGCGGAGCAAAAGAGCATGGGTGTGTCCAGGTGTCTGTTTCGCTGGGATCTACACAGGAGTGGGGGCGGGTAAATCCCTCTGTGTTCTCACCTTCCCTGAGAGATGGGCGGGGGCTGAAGCAGGGAGGGGGAGGCTGGACAACGGGAGGGAGTCACGCACTTGAAGAGCTGATGGAGGCCAGGGTTGCTGTCTGCCTGCCTGTCTGTGTGTCCATCTGTATGGAGCTGCAGGGATTAGGGGTAGTGGGAGCACTACCGAGAGCCCCATCTTGCAAAGTGACCATGGACTTCAGGCTGGTTTCAGTGGGGCCCCGGGCCCTGCAGTAAGGTGGAATTCTCTGTCTGCCGATCCAAAGAGGGTTGGACAGGAAGAAATTCGGAGGTCATAAAATGCAGGGCCAGAGGTTTTTCCAGCTGCGGCCTGGGGGAAGGGGTTCCTCAAGAAAAAAACTACTTTTGCCAAAGGGTTAACAGAAGAGGAAGGTTCTCCGCTTGTCCCCAGCCTTTGGCCAGGCAGGAAGGGCTCCCTCACCAAACCTTTAATGAGCCCAATTACATTCTGGTATTTTCCCCCACAGCTGCCAACATGTACCCTCCTGCCTCCTCCAGCCAGGTCCCAGGACCTGCCTTTGAGAAGGGAGCCTGGCTGGCTGGCCAACCTTGGGCCAGTCCCTGCCCCTCGGAGCTTTGGTTTCCGTCTTTAAAGAGAGGGGGTTGGGCTGAGCTAATCTCTTAGGTCCTTTGCAGGCGGTGTGACAGTGGCAACACAGAGCAGCTGCCTCGCAGGAGGTGGGGGCAGGCCAGTGGGGTGGGTATGGAGAAAGAACTGCCCAGTGGTGAGTGCTCACTGCCTCCCGGGCACGGTAGAAACATCACTTCCATTTACCCTCATAACAACCCTGGGAGGCTTTACAAATGAGGACACGGAAGCTCAGAGTCTAAAAGAGGGGCAGGTGAGTAGGGCCAGTTCTCTCCCATCCTATGACTCACCGGGTCATGAGCAGGAGTATGGCATCTCCCGTCCCCACTGACCCAGCTGCAGAGAGAAGTGTCTGGAAGAAAGGAGGCTTTGTCTGTTCTTGTCCTAGTAAAGTATGAGCCCTCCTGGGTCTGGCTGCCCCCTCAGTGCCCCCGAGGAGCCACCATTGAGCATTTTGGTCTCTTCCCTCCACCTCCCCCTTCCCAAGGCTGACACCTTCCTAGGGTGAGGAAGGGGGGACAACCCACTTCAGTGTGTGGCCACCACAGAGTGGCACCCCCCAGCCATCCTGTGCGCCCAGAGAGCTGGGGTCACCCAGAGTCATACCCAACCCTCCCCCCCCAGAGGAGCCAGAGACCCCCGCCTCGGGGGTAGAATGGCTTGCGTGGGGCCAGCTGTGTCAATCCCCAGCCCACACATCCCTGAAGCAGAGGGTCCTGGGGACTGGGCAACAGCTGGTCCAGATGTCAGGGGCCAGGTGGGGATTGCATCGGGCAAACCAAGGCAGCCATGCCTGTTTTCCCATCCAAAGTGGTGACAGAGGAAGCCTGTCACCTTCCCCCGGGACTGCTGGGTGCAGGGGATTGTAGGCGTGAGCTGGCTAAGAGGTGCTGAAAGTCAACACTCAGCTCCAAGGAAGGGAGAGGGGAGGGCACGGGAGGTGAAGGAGAATGATGGTTCAGGGAGGAGGTCACTGTCCCCCACCATGTCCCCTCCTCCAGCCTGCTCTGTCCTTCCCCCCTATTGGGTGGGTGTCCCACAGGCCCTCCTGGACAGCGAGACTCCTCCCAAGGACCCTCAAGCCGCCCCCAGGAAGGAAACCCTTCTTGCTACCTACTTGCATTTCTCCTTGCAGGGTCCACAGAGCAACTCAGTGTGGCTGCCTCTAAGGGGGTCGTGAGAGGCGGGGGCATTAGGAAGGGAGCATTGGACTCAGTGCTGCCAGGCAAGGCCTAGGAAACCTGACTGTACAGGACACGCCCCGGGGCCCCTTATAGAAACACCAGGGCCCAGGATCCTGGCACAGCTCAGCCTCATCCACCACCTGCTCTCTCAGCCCAGCTCCCCACAGGGCTGAGCAGTAGCCCCCCCAAACCTCACTCCCTGCCCAGGATGGCCCAGACTCCGGGAATGAGTCCCGGGAGCCAGAGGGAGGCGGGCTGGGAGATCCCGGGCTGTTTGAGAGCTGCGGTAGGAGGCAGGCCAGGAGGGCCCAGCCTATGCCCACTGCCCAAGAGGAGGATTCTGCTAAGGGGGAGGGGCGGGGCAGGCAGCTCCAATGGCTGAGATGGAGGAAGGTGCGAGCGCAGTGTGCTCTTTACACCCCAAAGAGACAATAGACGTCCCCTCCCTCCCCCTGCCATTCAGTTCTGTCCCAGGGGCTGATAAGGGTGGGTTGATTCTGGGTTCCCTAAACTCGTAGGAAAGAAGGCCTTAGGTCGAGCCCTCCTTAGCGTGGGGGTCTCGTCCTCTCTGCCGGGGGTCCCAGCCTCCCTTCCTCTTCACCATCACTCTCATTGCCCCCCCCCCAACCTCAGTTCCTGGCTAAG